>NC_056735.1:1631976370-1632093662 GCF_019279795.1 Protopterus annectens | reverse complement strand
CCCTTTTCCCACCCCCAAATTTCCCAAAAAATCGGGGGCCAGAATTTTTCCAAAAAATTTTGAACCAACCTTCCTTTATGCCAAAGGTAGTATCCAGGGTAGCCTTGAATCAGGCTATCCACTTACCTACCTTTACCCTAATCCACAAAACAAAGGGGAGAGACTACTACATTCCTTGGACATTCACAGACAGTCTGCTATTATTTGGACAGAACAAAGCCTTTCAGAAAATCGGAGCAACTCTGTGTCCTATGCTACAGGTGCTCAAGGGAAGCCTATTTCCAAACAGACAATCTCAAAATGGATAGCCCACTGCATACGCTTTTGTTACTCTTTTCATGGTAAAACTGTACCTACAGGCATCAGATCTCACTCCACAAGGGCCACAGCTACCTCTGCAGCTTTCCTCAGGGGGGTTCATACCAAAGATATTTTGGAAGCAGCCACTTGGAGTTCTGTACATACTTTCTCCTAGCACTATCACCTACCATTATACTCCAAATCTAGAGCGGGCTTTGCCACTGCAGTCTTGCAGGGCATCCTGGCTCCACTTAGTGCCTACCACCCCTTTTTTAGCTTTGGGATTCAACCCATCTGTTATGACTGCAGCGGTATGCACGATGAACATAGTACAGTTTTGTACCTACCATAAATGTAGATGTTCGAGTGCTAATACAGCTGCAGTCCAGGTTTCCCTCCCTCCTTCCCCTCTTGGGACAGGCCTAATGGCTAACACCTCCTCATGCAACCTGATTGGGGTATTCTTTTATGGTGTATTTGCTTGCAACTACTGATGTTCTTCATCTCACATTGCTGCAGTCCTTACTTATGGGTAGTCTGCTGTCCTCGGTGGTCCCAATACCAAAGTATTGATCGCCGGTCATGGGCGCCAGATCTGACATCAGAGCCAGGGTATAAAGGCGCATGACCGACGCCATATCCTCAGTCTTTTTGCCGCATGGTCCGATGCAGAAGCAGCGCTGCAAGTGCCGCTGCTCTGAAATTTTTCGCTGGAGTTTCAGACCGATACCAAGTTATTGGCACTGCTGGGGAATATTTTGTTTTTCTTGCCTCAGTTACTTACCGGATGTCAGAAAAAGTCAATAATTGTATTTCTTGTGGGAAACAGATACCGCATAGGGATTACCACTCGCTTTGTATTCCTTGTTTGGGACCGGAGCACGACGTAGTTGGGTGTCGGTTTTGTGCTAGGTTTAATGTTTACTATAAAACGGAGGTTAGATTGCGCTAGGTTAGTTTTTGGCAAGAGGTGTAATTATAATATGCCGTAAGATGTTCCGACGCCTGCTTCTACTAAGAAGCGCAAAGACAAATCTTTAAAGCCTAGGCAGGATGATTCGTCCGTTACGGACGCCGGATCTTTAGAAGCTACAGCTGAACAGGTGGATCCGGCTGAAGTTTCTGTTGAGGCCTAGGGGGAAACTTTGATTTTACATGATGTGGCCTCTCAGGAGGCAGGTCAGGCTGAAGGGGCCTCTCAGGTTACTATTCTCCCTTCTATGCCCAAGGTGGTTAGGCCTTCTGTTACTGTTTCTAAGGCTCCTTCTAAGGGCAGGTCTGTTTTGCCTTCCTCTGGTGTCAGTTCTGGTTCTTCAGGGTCTGTGCCTAAAAAGCACATGCTTAAAATGGCAGAGGATTTGATTACTTTAATTAGAGGTTCTATGCCCCCTCCTGATAAGAGGCCCAGGATGGAGCCAGAGTTGGAAAGTTTGGAGCAGGCCTCAGATGATTCAGAGTCTTCTGCTGAAGACATTCAAGATTTCCTCCTTATTCTGATTCTGATGCAGAGGATTCCACTCCTTCTGCTTCTCCTCCAGAGGATTTTTCATTTTCAGAAACTCTGCATTCCATGAGGGAGCATTTTAAGTGGGAAGGACAGGATTACTCTGATGCACGGAAGAGACTTAGGGAGTTCTTGTTTTTACCACAGCATAGACCCTTAGCTATACCTCCGGTTTTGGATGTTGTTTCAGATGTTTTCTCGGAAGCTTCCCTTAATCCAGATTCTGTGCCTCCTGCTCCAGTTAAACTGGACAGGTATTACAGGGTGCCTGAGGCTCATAAATATCTTTATAAGAATCCTAGGGCGGACCCAGAAACTATTAGTCAGGGGCCTAAGGGTGTTAGAGCCTCTGTTGTTAAGAATCCGGTTCCTCTGGATAAGGAAGCTAGAGCTTTGGATAGATGGGGTAAGAAGGTGTATACCTCTTCTACTTTAGCAATGAGAGCTTTGAACTGCCAGTTTCATATGTTGAAGTATCAGAATTTCCTCCTTTCTCAGCTAAGATCTAAAGTGGATGCTTTGGCAGAGGGCATAGAGTGTAAAGAATTGCAGGATTTAGTGCATGTTTCTGAACAGGTGGGAAAGCACTCTTTGGAATGTGGTTTTGATGCTTTACAGGCTTCTTCTAGGGTGGCTGCCTCTGGTTCAGTTATTCAGAGGGCACGCCTGGCTTAAGGATCAGAATTTGTCTGAGTATGTTAAGTCTAGAATTCTGGATGCCCCTTTACAGTCTGAAGTTTTGTTTGGTCCTCCTGTGGAGTCAGTCTTAAAGAAAATGGAAGACAAGGCTAAGTCTATGCAGACTGTTAAAGATTTTTTGCAGGTACAACCTCCAAAGTTTAGTAGAAATTGGCCTACTAAGGGGTGGACGTACCCTTCTGATTCTCAGTCTAGGGGTAGATCTAGGCGTGGTAGGGGCAGAGCTCAGAGTACCTTCAGGCCGAGACAATGGAGTTCGCCTGCTCAATCTGCTGGTGAGGGCAGGGGCCAGTCCTTCGTGAACAGGCCCAATGACCTGCATTTTCAGCTGCCAGATTCTTCTTGCCTGGCAGCTCCTTTGGGAGGAAAGTTGGCTCTTTTCAGCAAAATTGGCATTTAGTCACCCAGGACAAATGGGTATTGGACATTATAAACCGAGGTTACAAGTTCTATTTCCATACCATACCTCCTTTCAAGGGCATGCCAGACGTCCCTCCTCGGCAAAGGATAGAGGCTCACAAACAAATTTCTTTACTACTTCAAATAGGAGCTATACAGCCAGTTCCTCTGTCAGAAGTGGGCCTAGGATTTTATTCTCGCCTGTTTCTAGTTCCAAAGAAAGGGAACACGTGGAGACCAATTTTGGATTTATCTATCCTCAACACTTACCTGGACATTCCAAAGTTCAAGATGCTGACTTTACAACAACTTTTACCTCTGTTGGGAAAAGATCACTGGATGGTTACTCTGGATCTCAAAGAGGCTTACCTTCATGTTCCTATCAGGCCCAGTTGCAGGAGGTACCTGCTGGGCTGGAAATTTACATTATCAGTTCTCTGCATTGCCCTTTGGCTTATCTACTGCTCAGAGTGTTCACAAAGGTTCTGGCTCCAGTGATAGCCTTTTTCAGACTAAGAGGAATACAGATTTATCCTTATTTGGACGATTGCCTGATTATTGCACAAGAAAATGACGAACTTCTTCATCTACAGTATGTGGTGGCAGTGTTAAGATGCCTAGGGTATTCTGTGAACGAAACAAAGTCCAGTCTAGTACCCTCTCAGGACATGTGCTTTCTGGGTGTGAGACTGAATACAGCTTCCCAGATGGCTTTTTTGACCCCGGACAAACAAAGAAGCCTTTCTCTTTATTTCCATCAAATGTCTCTACGGTCCAGGCTGACTGCAAGGACAGTCCTTCAAGCCTTGGGGTTCATGGCATCTTGTATTCTGGTGCTTCCCAATGCCAAATTGCATATGAGGAAGCTTCAATGGTATCTCAAAAATATATGGACACAGCACTGCCAAGATCTAGACACTGTCATTCAGATAATACCTTGCATTCAGAAGGAGTTTTTGTGGTGGGCTCAGGAATGTCACCTAAACAAGGGACTCTCTGTGACCCGCCAGAGGCGAGTCAGATTCTAACGACAGATGCCTCGGACAAGGCTTGGGGAGCACACCTCAATGGAAAATGGGTGCAAGACACGTGGCCTGTCAAACTCCAACATTTGCATATCAACTTGAAGGAAATGTTAGCAGTCCAGTTTGCATTGATGGCTTTCAAAGATTTACTTCACCCAGGGCAGGTGTTGATTCAAACAGACAACATTACTGTCATGTGGTACATCAACAAGCAAGGGGGAACCCATTCTTACCCTCTTTGCAGGCAAGCGATGATTTTGTGGGAAACTGCTCTCAAGCTACACCTCAGTCTTCAGGCAAGGTTTCTACCAGGAGCACAGAACTCCTTAGCAGATGTGTTGAGCAGACAAATAGTGGATCCCCACGAGTGGAAATTGGATCCTCATGTATTTCAAAAGTTGACAGTGTTATGGGGAACTCCAGACATAGATCTGTTCGCTTCCCAACTAAATTACCAGTTGCCAAAGTTTTGCACAAAAATGTTTCATCACACAGCTTGGAAGGTGGACGCTCTATCATTCAGTTGGAACAATCTGCATGTATATGCCTTTCCACCTCTGCCTCTTCTTCCCAAGGTACTTTTGAAGGCCAGACAAGACAAGCCAACCATGATTTTGATAGCACCGGATTGGCCTCGACAACACTGGTACCCACTACTGAGGAGTTTAGTACGAGAACCTCCATGGCCTCTGCCTTTGATTCCGCACCTTTTGTCACAAGAGGGCAATCACTTCCTCAATGTCAAGATTCAGTCTCTGCACCTAACAGCCTGGCATATTCTGTTTTAGACTCTGGAGGGTCTCAGCTTCCACAACAAGTTTTGAATGTTATTTTGGAGGCCAGGAGGCCTAGTACCAGGAAAGTTTACTCTGATAAATGGAGGAGATTTTTTATTTGGAGCAAAGGAAAGGACTTTGATGTCTCCAAACCTGATTTAAGTGTTGCTCTTCAATATCTTACTGAGTTATTGGACAAGGGTTTGTCTTTCTCCTCGATAAAGGTCCATGCTGCAGCCATTTCTGCTCACTATGATTGTGACCTCCTTTATTCTCTCATCCTTTGTTTAAGCAATTTCTTAGAGGGGAAAAGAATATAAGACCCCAATGAGAGCTCCTACTCCTGCTTGGGATCTCAATTTTGTGTTGGAAAAACTTACTCTACAACCTTTTGAGCCTGCAGCTACTGCCGAGTTAAAGTATTTGTCATGGAAAACTGCTTTTTTGTTGGCCATTACCTCTGCAAGAAGGGTTTCTGAATTACAGGCCCTCATGGCAGTGGAGCCTTTCCTGATTTTTCATAAGGATAGGATATCTTTGCGTACTAATCCTTCCTTTATGCCTAAAGTGGTTTCTAGTGTGGCCTTAAACCAAACTATTCATTTGCCTACTTTTTATGCAAACCCCCAAAATAAAGGGGAGAATTTTGCATACTTTGGATATTCACAGACAGTTGCGTTATTATTTGAGCAGAACCAAGGAGTTCAGACAGTCTCAGCAGTTTGTTTCTTTTGCTTTGGGTTCACAGGGTAAACCTGTTTCAAAACAAACTATTTCTAAATGGATTGGGTTTTGTATTTCTTTCTGTTATTCCCATCATGGTAAGGAGATTCCTGCTGGAATCAGGCCTCATTCCACTAGGGCTACTGCTACTTCTACGGCCTTTCTAAGGGGGGTAGCTACAAAAGACATTTTGGAGGCAGCTACTTGGAGTTCAGTGCATACTTTTTCTAAACATTACCACCTTCCTCTTTAGTCTAAGTCTAGGGCTGGATTTGCCACTGCAATTTTACAGGGCATTTTAGCAGCCCCTAATGCTCTATGAATTTTACCAACCTCCCTTTCCCGTTGCTTTGGGATTCTACCCATAAGTAAGGACTGCAGCAATGTGAGATGAAGAACATAGTATAGTTTTGTACCTACCATAAATGTAGATGTTCGAAGATCCACATTGCTGCAGTCCAATTTACCCTCCCTCCTTCCCCACTGTAGTTTGACATGGTGCTATGCTTTAGGTGATGGTTGTTGTTGGGCTTGTTTTTGGGAGGTATTCTGTTTTTGTCTGTGGTCTTTCTTGTTTGGCCTTCTGACATCTGGGGCAAGAAAAGACTGAGGATATGACGTTGGTCATGCGCCTTTATACCCTGATGCTCTGATGTCAGATCTAGGTGCCCATGACCGACGTCAGCCTAATACTTTGGTATTCGGGCCGACCGAGGACAGCGGACTACCCATAAGTAAGGACTGCAGCAATGTGGATCTTCGAACATCTACATTTATGGTAGGTACAAAACTGTACTTTTTTTGATTATATTGCATTGCATTATTACATAAGTTTATGTTTTGCCTTCCTTCTGCGGGCACCTGACATCTGGGGCAAGAAAAACTGAAGAAAATGGCGTCGGCTGGTTCTTTTATACCCCTGTCACACTGACGTCATGGAAGAAGCGACTACATCCGATACCGGACCTAGACTTTGGAATTCGGCCGACTGAGGACCCGCCTGACGGTAGGAAAACCCATCTGTTATGACTGCAGCTGTATTAGCACTCTAACATCTACATTTATGGTAGGTACAAAACTGTACTTTCTGGATGTTACACATGAGGACAGATGCCCCAGTACTAGAAAATCCTATGCTGACAAGCGGTAATGGTTTTGCACCTGGATCCGGACTAAAGGAGCTGAAACGGCACAGCCCTCCCTATCTCTCATCCCGGATTACCTAGCAGACCTACTACACAGGGGCCTATCCTTCTCTTCTATTAAAATTCATGCCTCTGCCATCTCTGCTCATTTCAGCACAGACCACCTCTCTTCTCACACCCTCTCATCGAACAGTACTAAGAGAAGCTAACAATAAGGCCGCCCAGAAGAGCTCCTACCCCAGCTTGGGACCTTTGTTTTGTGTTGGAAAAGCTCACCCTACCCCTCTGAGCATGCAGCTTCAGCAGAGTTGAAATTCCTCTTGGAAAATAGCCTTTCTTCTGGCCATCACTTCAGCTAGAAGAGTTTCAGGAATACAAGCACTCATGGCTGTAGAGCCCTTCGTTTTCCATGCTGACTGAGTCTCCTTCAGGACTCACCCAACTTTCATGCCTTAAGTGGTGTCCAGTGTGGCTCTCAAACAAATAAATTCATTTGCCCACTTTTTTCCCTAACCCACAAAACGAGGAGGAAAGAATTCTGCATTCTCTAGATGTGCACAGACAGCTCAGATTCTTCCTGGATAGGACTACGTATTTTAGGGAAACCAAGCAATTGCTAGTAAGCTTTGCAGCAGGGGCAGAGGGCAAGGCCATATCCAAACAATCTCCATATGGATAGCAGACTGCATCCATTTCTGCTACAATCACCAACGGAAACCACCCCCTTAGGGGGTCAGGACACATTCCACTATGGCACCCTCCACCTCTGCAGCTTTTCTTGTAGTGGTCCCCACCAGGGATGCCCTGGAGACTGCAACATGGACTTCTGTTCATACTGTTCATACCGTCACCAAGCATTACCACCTGCCTATCTTCAAATCCTGGGCAGGGTTTGCAACTGCAGTCTTGCAGGGCATCCTAGGCAGCCCCCAGTGTTCTTGGCTGCCTCTACCCTTTTCTTCAGCTTTTGGAATCAACCCAAGTGTGATGACATCAACAGTGAAACACGAACATAGTACAGCTGTGTACACTTATCATAAATGTAGATGTTAGTGTATTCACTTTAACAGTCCTGGTTTTCTACCCTCCATCGCCCTGGTCTCTCTTCCTCGCTCTTACTCTTTGCTGGGAATTTTTTGGTATTTACTTTCTACTGGTGTTGGTCTTCCACCATAACCTAGCTCCCTATTTGGGGACTCCTGACAGTTGGGGCAAGAAAAACTGATGTAATGGCGTCGGCTGCCTGATTTTATACCACTAACGACCTGATGCGAGTCTTGGAGTGACAGCAACCAATGCAGAAATACTAAGCCTCTGATATTCTGGCCGACTGAGGGCTACCCCTGGCAGGATAACCCAAGTGTGATGTCTGCAACAGTGAATACACTCAAACATCTACATTTATGGTAAGTGTACACAGCTGTACTGTCGGAGGATTGCATGTGCAAACATCACATTTAAGGCCCCTAGTTTATTGCCCTACATGTGATGTCCCATGTACACTACAGCTGCCAAACTGAAGCTTTTGTTTAGAAGCCAACATACTGAGGGCAGGAAATCCCACACACACAATACTGCAACATTGAAGAGAATAACATATATGGTTATGTTAAGAATTTACACAACTGTTCTTTTCCCCCTACTACTCCGTCTAGCCAAGGGCAATCACCACTAGTTACCCCAACGGATGGAGCCGCTCATACAGGAGAGGGGAACACTCGTACACCCAAAACTGTCCACTCTAAGCCTTACACTGTGGTTGATAGGGCATTGATTCCCCTCGGACCTCTTTAGAGGACGTGGTTAAGGTTTTGCAGAAGGCCAGAAAACCAGGTACCAGAAAGTCATACCTTATGGAAGAGATTTTCTACCCATTGTGAAGAATGCAACTTACAACCACTGGTAGTAGTACCCACAGTGATCCTGTCCTACATGTGTGAATTGAAGTCTGGACTATCTTATTCCTCTGTCAAGACTCATTTATCTGCCATTTCAGCATGCCTGGCTCTCACCCCCTCCTTTGGCTTCAAGGCTGGAAGTTTTACTTTTTCTAAAAGGGGTTCTGCACCTCAGACCCCCAAGGTGCCCATTCCTCCTCCTTGGATCTTAACTTTGTACTGGAGAAATTGACACAGCCACCCTTTGAGCCAGCCAAAGACTGTTCTCTCCAACATTGTACATGGAAAACTATACTCTTGGTGGCCATTACTTCAGCCAGATGGCTCTCAGAACTACAAGGCCTAATTGCCTCCCATCCTTTTACTGTTTTCCATGTAGACAGGGTAGGTTTGGATACCAATACCACCTTTATGCCCAAAGTGGTCAGTGAGCGCTCCTTTAATCAGGCCATCGATCTGCCCACATTGTCCTTCACCCCAAAACCTGGCTGAAATTATTCTGCATACCTTAGATGTTCAGACATGTCCGATAACTATCTGACCAAGACCAAACCCATCCGTGAATCAGACAGAGGCTGTCTTTTCACCCAAGAGCCTTGGGACACCCTGCTTCCAAGCAAACCATATCCTCTTTGATGTCTAAAACAATTACTTTTTGCCATACTGCCCATGGCAGAAGGCTTCCCTGCCCTGTAAAGATACACTCCACTAGGGCAGTATCCTCATCTGGAGCATTTTTCAAGGGGTCTGAATACAGCTGCCATTTTAGAAGTAGCTCCATTGTCCTCTGTCCATACCTTTACCAATCACTACAAGTTGGACATTATTTCTAGGGCCAGAGCTGGGTTTGCCAGAGCTGTCCGGCATGGGTTTGTGGAAAATGCTTCTCTTCCTCCTCTCAATTCTTAATACAGGAGCTTTTGCTATGAATGCAACAGCATATGAATAGAAGGACATTAGATGATCTCTTCTATATGCTGCTGTATAGTTTCCCACCCTGCCGTCCACTTGCACGACTCTTGAGTACCCACTCTGTAGTAGATTCCAGCAACTTTTATTTCTGAGGAAGGTGTGTGCTGACATCCATTTTGTACCGGACGTCTGTTTATGGCTGGCCACAGAGATGTGGGACGTCACACGCACACTAGCATCTATCTTTTGTAAAATGGCCAGACGTATGAGAGTCTACCAGGGGCAGACTCCCTTGTGGTATGAATACAGCAGCATACAAGAGAAGGATGTCTAAAGTTATGGTAAGATTTTACACAGCAATACTATCTCCATTTCAGGCACGTGGGAACCATTTTCAGTTCTGTGCATTACTCTTTGGCTTATCTAATTACTGCTCAGTGTGTTCTCAAAATATCTTCCTGCAGTAGTTGCCTATTGCTGGATGAGTGGAATGCAGGTCTACCCCTGCCCAGGCAATTGCCTAGTCAAGATATCTATGAAGTGGCTGGAAGCTTTTCTGCAGTGCACTGTGGCCTGTCTAAACCTAAGATTTTACTTGCACATGAAGTCCAGTCTTAACCCCCTCTTGCAGACTAATCTTAAGAGCCCCACTAGATTCGCACACAAATGGCCTTTTTCTCACAAGACAAAGTTCTGTTCATGATCCATTTCTTCAGTCAATACACCAGCTGGTGTTCATGTTTGCCATAGAAATCCTCAGGGTTCTTTAGTTCTTGGCCTCCTGTGTCTTAACCCCCCGCTAAGCTTAAATATAATCTTCTCCCATACTTGTGAAAAGTTATACTGGATAGAAGCCTGTCTACAGAATGAAAGTCCCTTTCCAGTGCTGTATAGGAAACCAAGTTTTGACCTCAGACCTAGTCAGGGGAGCACAGTCAGGTGGTCTCCAGGTACAAGACCAATGGGAGATGACGTTGTTCCAAAGTCGCATCTGGAGGAGATAGCTGTGTACACGGTTATGATTACATCCAAACAGTTGTGGAGATCAGGACCCTTTTAGTAAAGATAGGCAACACTACTGATTTGGTACCCACTCCTACCTACTGTCTCCTAGCTGTGCAACTCTGAGAGGCAGCACTAGAAATGGGATTGCACTTGTAACACAGTACCTTCCAGGAGAGAGAGAAAAACAGCCTGGCAAGACCACCTGTGCAGATCTGCTGTAGACCCACGCTAGTGGATGGTAAAAAATAACCTATTCATAAGTCACAGGAAAATGATGCACGCCAAAAGTAGATCCTTTTGCCTTTGAATCAACAATATAATCGACCCACTATTTTTCCCCATTTTCTACATGGGATTATGATATCATATCAACTGTTGCCATCTTTTTTTCAGTGCCACTCCTGCCTTCCTTGGCAGTTATGCCTGTCACAGGTCTGCTCTCACAAGACCCATCCATCACATTGCTAAATATCTTTATCTCCTTCCAGTCTGTCCCAAGTCATCGCCCCCAGATACTCTTCTGTTTTTCTGCACATGTGCCTGGATCACCGTAATCTGTCTTTGACCTTCTCTGCAGTTGGAGCTATTTGGACTTCTTCCCTGATGATCCCTTTTCTTCTGTCCCAGAGTGCATCCTGACACCCATCTTGGGCAATTCATCTGTTACCTCTAGCTTCCTCAGCTAATCTGCCTTCACTGCCCAGTTTATTTTAGCATACAGTAGTAGTGGTCACACCACTGTTTTTTATATCTTACATTTGAGCTTCTTTGGTATTTTTCTGTCTTACACCATTTCTGACAGTGTGCCAGTTGGCTGCAGCCCCTCTTGTTTCTAACTTTAATCTCTTCATTCAGACTGCCCTTTTCCTCAACCACCCTAGCCAGTACTTGAAGCTGTTTATTTGTTCCACTCTTTTCAATTCTCTCTCAATTCTGAGTTTTAACGGATTGTCCCCTTTTGCTGCCAGTTACAGCTGCCTTACATCTGCGCCCAGACTCATCCCATGTACCTTCAGTTTTATTGTTGTATTCCCCTATCCTTTGCTGAAGTTTTTGTTCAGAGTATGCCTGTAACATGTCATTATTTGAGTACAGCAGCTGTTGATCTGTTCCCTCCTACCTGTTTGTCAATTAGTCCATAACCATTATAAACAGAAGCAGGCTCGGAGCTCAACTGTAATGCATATCCACTTCGACTTGAAACTCTGTGTGCCCTAACACATTGTGCCTTGGACGCAGCCTGTACTAATTCTGTCTGAGTACAGTCAATTAAAATGTTGCTCAAAGGCCAAAGACAGCTGACTGAGGACAGGCACATTGTCATTCCCATGGATAATTCTGTTTCCGTATGCTTTCCTTACATACTAGTCATCCCCAGGTTACTAGTAAATGTTGGGGAGGAAGGGCAGTGTGTGATCTTGATTGCACCCTTCTGGCTAAGACAGCATTGGCTGCCTGTGTTACACAGCATGAGCAGACAAGAACCTTCGCTGCTTCCACAGGAGTTGGAGCTTTACACCCAGTACAGCGGAGCTACCATGCACCCCAACCTGACCAGACTGAAGTTGGCAGCCCGGATGATGATGGTCCTTATCCCCATGGTCAGCTGCTGGACCACATCTGATCTGTTTTGAAAGAGCTGTAATCTCTTCTGGAAGATCTTGCATCTCAAAATAGAAAATATTCTGTTTGGTGTCAAAACAAGGTCCAGCAGTCTGTTAGCTAAATTACACTTGGTTATAACCCATCTGGCCAAACAGACAAAATCCACATGAGAGACAAGGAAAAACAAGAAATGCGCCAAAACCACGAAACTCAAGAGCAACTTTAAAAGTAGAAAAATAAGTGGTTTCATTCTACAAAGTTAGAACTTTATCAGACCTTTCAATTATGCAACCCCTGTCTTTAAATACATTAATTTAGTCATATAACCCTGAATAAAACCATTGATTAAAGCAATTGCTAAATTATTTAAAGCCATACAGTCTGCCTTTACATTACCAATCTAGGAAGGAGACAGATCTCAATAAAAACTACACATACACATTACATAATAGTAAACAGTCGCGTATAAAAAATAAAAAGATGAGCTCACATGATTAGTTTTATTTTATATATGATTGTTTATCATGTTTTGTGTATGTATATATTCTGATTATGTATTGGTTTTTATTGAGATCTGTGTTTTCTGGATTGGTAGTGTAAAATCAGGCTGTATGGCTTTAAATAATTTTAGCAATTGTTTTTATCAATGATTTTATTCAGGATTATATGTATTTAAGGCGGGGGTGGGGGGGCTGTATAACTGAATTGAAGTTCTAAATTTGTAGAACGAAAGCACTTATTTACTGTTAAAGTTGCTCTTGGGTTTTGTGGTTTTATGCATTTTTTTGTATCTCCTGTTATGGCAGAAATATTAATTTTAAAGGAGGATTATTTGCCTTGCCTGCCCACATATGCAACCCTCTCTGTTTCCCAGCTAATGATGAAACAGCTCCTTAAAGGCATCATCCACCTAAGGCCACCCAAAAGAGCCCCCCGTTCCTTCCTGGGACCTCAATATTGTACTGGAGAAGCTCACACTGCAACTTTTTGAAACTGCAGTCTTTGCAGAAATCAAATCCTTGTCTTGGAAAACTGCATTGATAGTTGCCATCACTTTGGCTCATCGAGTCTGAGTTACAAGCATTGATGTGTAAAGAGTAGCTAGATGAGACATAACCTCTCCCTTGTCTAAGGTTAACTGAACTCCCCCTGAATCAAGGCATACTTCTCCTTGCCTTTCCAAACCCCTAAACATGGACTAAAGAAGTTTGCACCATTAGATGTAGACAGGCAGCTTCGATATTACTCAGACAAGACTTATCTAAGTCGGACCTTTTTTTTTGTGACCTTTGCATCTAATAAATTTGAGTAAACCAGTGGGCAAACAGACCATTTCCAAGTGGCCTAGTGCTTAATCTTAATCAAGTCACTTAACTGGGCAGTGCTTAGGAGCATCTGGGAGTTTGGGCTAGGTTCATAAATGGTCCCTGGATTGCAAGCCTTGTAACTACCTTTGCAAAAGCAGAGGGGTGGAGGTTAGCATAATGTGTTAAGGCCTTAACCTCACCATATTTAGGATGTCTGAATGCATCTGTTTTTGTTAGGCAGCAAGATAAGAAGTTGCCAGGCCAAATTGGAATTTATTCTTCCAGAGCCGCAACCACCATGGCTGTCTTCCAAGGCAGCCTCTTGGTCCTCAGTCCACATCTTGACCAAAAGCTACAGCTTCTAAGTCTTCTAGAGCCAGTGTTGACTTCACCTATATAGTTCTGCTGGGCATTCTGTCTAGCTTTCTTTCCAACTGCCTGCTCTTCAGCTTTGAATATCCTCCCAAGGGTGTTTTACTGCAGCAGTGAAAAGTAGTGAACATAAGATAGTTGTCTACTTAACCATAAATATAGATCAAGTGTATTTAGTGTTGCAATAGTCCTCTCGTTTGAATCTCGTATACGGTTTGGGGTGGGGGGGTCCCTTTATTCTTTCCTGTGTCTTTTCCCCGTTTAGGTCACCCTTCAGGTCTCCCTCACCATTCTCTGTATGGAACTGTATGGATGGTTTGGTGCTCCTGTGCTAGAGGTTTGAGAGTGGGACTCCATTCTCTTTTTCGGGGGGGGTGGTTTACGGTGCCAACTTGTGCCCTGATGTTTGGGAGGGGTGCTGGATGTAGAGGAAGGAGAAAAGTTTCTGATATTCTTGCTGGCCAAGGGCTTCCACATCAGGAATTCCCAAGGAGTTATTACTGTGACAGTGATGTGCACTCAACATACACATTTATGGTAGGTAGACACAACTGTACTTCAGTTGGTAATATTTCATCAAATGATTTAGGTATTGTATGGATTAGGTTCTTTTAGGTGAGAGAGTGAAGATTTGGCAAATGAAGCAGTGTAGCAGAGTAAATAGTTTAGGGTGGTAGTCTTGGAAGTTATGTTGAGACCAGATGTGTGAGCAAGTTGATGCAGAAAAGCTTGTAAAGGAAAGGTGCCAAGTAATCTAAATGTGCTAGATTTTTCACGTGAGGCAGTGTGTGCTTAATACATTTTAGTTCGTGATATTTTTGTCATTGGTAGTAACCCTCCCCCATTTGAATCCTTTCCATTCTTTCTTTGCTTTTGTTTGAATACTGTTGTGGTAGTATGTGAAGTGTTGGGTGTGTTTTGTCCTAACTTTACATTAGCTGTGTAGTTGTGATACATGTGTAAAAAGTCCATAATTTGTGATGCAAATACTAAATGGAGGCCAGAAACATTCTTTAAGGTTTGTGTGTTCCTTTTGTGGCTGCATGTTTGTAATGTGCTGCTGAGCTGTTCAGTTTGTTTTCAGTCTAATTCTAGGTATGTAATTCTAGGCTTTATCTAATCAGTGATAAAGTCCTGTGTGATTTGTCTCATGGTTTAAGAAGAAACGGAGACAAATTTTCATCTGTTTTTGAGCTAGGGTTGCTGTGGTTTACAGGCAGTTGCAAGTGGATGTTATGGCATTTTCTTTTGATGAATGTGTTTTTGCATGCATGACATCCCAGTTTTGACTGTTCTTTTTACTTTGCAGCAACTTCCCCCCCTCCTTCTCCAGTGAGGATTCCAGCTGAACCTCCAATTCCAGTTTTAAATTCAGTTCAGATGCCACAACTTCCTAGTTCAGATGCCTTTGCTGCTGTTGCCCAACTTTTTCAAACAACGCAAGGGCAACAGGTAAGTGCTAGTTAAATGTAGTAAGTTTATGAAGTTGCTTGACCTTAATTCCTAATATTTGAAATGCCTACATGTTAAGGGTGTTTCATTAAGTTATTTACTTTAACACTACTGCTAGCTGACATTTGTCTTTGCAGATTTTTCTTAGATTTTCTTTTGGCATATGCCACACTGGTAGCTGACTTACTCTGCTGTTTTGGCATATGCCACACTGGTAGCTGACTTACTCTGCTGTTTTGCTTGCTAACCATTTAGACTTGAGACTGCCATACTGCCTCAGATTTAGCTGTAAACTGCTTTATAGTTGCCCTTACAGTAGACATTATTTGACTTTTATTTGTGGTTTCAGAATTCCGTTCTTCAGATATATTGCCCTTTTATCCAAAGTTTTTTATTTCTCCTGCTTGCTACAAGAAAGGTTTGCTCTCTCCCTGCCTGCCACAGTGTGTGTGCACAAGCATGTTTATTCCTTTTGATATCTGATACCTTAAACTGAATTTTGCTGAAGTTTTAGGTAGTCCTTATGGAAAGGTAGATTTGATGTCCTTTGTCTGGGAAGGACTTTTGCAGCATCTTGTTTAAGTCGCTGATTGTCCGACACACTTGAGTTCAAGCTTATTTAGAAGATCTTTTGTAAAATGGTAATCTACCCCACTTCACCGTAATTTTGGTTTTTTTTTTTTAGAACAGTTGCCGAACTACATTTTATTTGTCAAGTCATATTGGCTTTTTCCCATTGAGCCCTTGTAAATGAATTGATATGCTAAGTAGTTACTGTTTTACTTTGGAAATGTCATTTCTTTGTGTCTATTGTTTGCCATAGAATGGGCTAACCATCGAACAGCTGAACATCGAACAGCTGAACATCGAACAATAAGCATCGAAAGTTCACTCACCGAACTTTCATTTTATCGACAGGGTAACTACTTGTCCAACACTTACCCGTCTCACACGAGGAAGTGTTTCAGTCCCCTGATCATCGTGTTATACTGCTGCAGTCATCACACTTGGGTTATCCTGCCATCAGGCGGTCCTGCAGTCGGCCGAATTCCAAAGTCTTGGTCCGGCGTCTGTTGTCGTCGCATCTTCCCTGACGTCAGTGTGACAGGGGGATAAAAGAGGCAGCCAACGCCATTTTCTTCAGTCTTTCTTACCGCAAGGTGCCCGAAGCAGAAGCAGTTCGCAAGTGCCGGTCGGCTAGCTCTTGAGATTTTCGAATCAAATTTCAGCCCGAAGTCTTCTCTAAAGCTAAGTACCCCGTTGGGGAAACATTTCTTGCCTCAGACTGATGTCAGACAAAGTTAATAATTGCATTTCTTGTGGGAAGCAAATACCGCATAAGCATTTTCATTCTTATTGTATTCCTTGCCTAGGCCCAGACCACGATGTCTCTGTCGGTTTTGTGCTAGGTTCAACAAACGTACAATCAAGCGTCGGGCAGATTTCGCCCGACATTATTTTGGCAGAAAATTTAACTATAGCATGTCGGAGCAACCGACATCAGGAATGAATAAAAAACGCAAAGGTAAAGACAGGCAACTAAGGCCAAGACCAGATACCGAGGCCTCAGCAAGGCCTGCCAACGGTTCTCCGATTTTCAGCGAGGTGCCTACACAGCCCCTGACTACCGCTGAGTTAGAAATTCTGACTGCCTCCCAGACCGAATCAGCTGGGCCTCAGGAGCCGGTTCCTTCTCACCTCTCGGACGCCAACCCTGACGGTGATCCGGAGATTTTGGACAGGCCTTCGGTTTCTGAAGGTGTCTTCAAACCGACAACTATCTCCATTAAGTCTTATGCTAAACTTAAAGCCCCCTTAAAAGTTAGGAAACCGGGTCCACAGACACCCCCACAGGGCCCCTATGCCTAAAAAACAGATGCTCAAGATGGCTGAGGATTTAATTACCCTTATCAGGGGTTCACAACCCTCTCCTGACAAAAGGCCTAGACTGGAAGAAGATTATCCTTCCTCTGACCAAGCATCCATTTCCTCAGCTAACTCTGAGGACCAGGATTATTCCTTTCCTCCTTATGAAGACTCAGATGCTGAAGAGTCCATCCCCCCCCCCCCCCCCGAAGACTACTCTTTTGGGGAAACTTTACACACCATGAGGGAACACTTCCACTGGGAAGGCCAAGATTGCTCTAAGAAAAGACTCCGTGAAGAGTTTCTTCTCCCACAGCATAGACCCCTTGCAATTTCTCCAGTTCTAGACATTTTGGATGATGTTTACACCGAATCTAGTCTAAACCCAGATTCTTTACCTCCTGCACCAGCTAAACCAGACAGATACTACAGAGTTCCTGATTCTCATAAGTTTCTATATAAAAGCCCTGTTGCAGACCCCGAAACCATTTCCCTGGGTCCCAAAGGGGTTAAGGCCTCTACTGCTAAGAATCCAATCCCTTCTGAAAGGGATTCCGGAGCTTTAGAAAGATGGGGGAAGAAAGTGTATACATCTGCCACTTTGGCCATGAGGGTCTTCAACTGCCAATTCCACATGCTAAAATACCAGCAGTACTTGATTACACAGTTAAAGCAGATGTTGATCCCTCAGACAGATAAGCCTGATTTCAAAGAGATGCAGGATTTGCTGCATGCAGCAGAACAGGTGGGAAAGCATACCTTAGTGTGGTTTTGATTCATTGGAAGCCACATGTAGAGCAGCTGTCACAGGATCTGTAATATGTAGACATGCTTGGCTAAAAGAGCAAGCCTTACCAGAACATGTCAAAGCAAAGTTATTGGATGCCCCATTGCAGAAAGATGTGTTATTTGGTGTCAAAGCAGAGGAAGTTTTAAAGAAAATGGAAGAAAAGGCAAAATCTATGCAGACAGTTAAAGATTTTTTACAGGTACAACCTCCTCATTTCAGCAGAAACTGGCCATCAAAAAACTGGTCCTTTCCTGCATGAGACAGACCCCAAAGGGGTAGGTACAGACGCCCAAGGGGCAGAGGGCCAGCCACAAGGTTCTTTCAGGCCTAGACAATGGTATACAACAACTCAGAGGTGGAGACGAAAGATCTCAACCCTTCAGGAAACAAATGCAATGACTTCCCTCTTCGCCTGCCAAGCAAAATTGCCCTGGCAGCACCTTTGGGAGGAAAACTGGCTCTATTTCCACAAAATTGGCGCATCATAACAAAGGACAAATGGGTTCTGGATATTATTACCCGAGGCTACAGATTTCATTTTCACACTTTACCAAGGATGAGAGGCATGCCAAATCTGCCCCCAAACCAATGGGCAGAGGCACAAACGCAAATTTCAGCTCTCATGGATATGAAAGCAATTCAAAAGGTACCTACAAAGGAGCAAGGTCAAGGTTTTTACTCAAGACTATTTCTAGTACCAAGAAAGGACAAAGCCTGAAGACCCATTTTAGACCTCTTAATTCTAAACACATACCTGGAGGTACCCAAATTCAAAATGCTCACACTACAGCAGCTTCTTCCCATGCTGGGCAAGGAGTCTTGGCTGGTAACGTTGAACCTCAGAGGCATACCTGCATATCCCTATCAGACAAGATTGCAGAAGATACCTCAGATTTTTGGCAAGTACAACGCATCATCAATTCTCTGCATTGCCCTTTGGCTTATCTACTGCGCCCAGAGTATTTACGAAATACCTGGCATCAGTAATTGCATACTGCAGACAACGAGGAATACAAATTTATCCATATCTGGATGACTGCCTGATCCAAGCGGACAGCAAGGCCATTCTATTACAGCATCTGGCATTTGTAACAAAGCTGCTAAGTTGCCTAGCGTACACAGTAAACAAAAAGTCAAAGCTAATACCCTCACAAGACATAATATTCCTGGGTGCCAGCTTAAATACAACGGCCCAGATGGCTTATCTCACGCCAGACAAAAACTGACTCAATACTTCCAAAAGATGGCAATTTCTACCCAGCTCACTGCAAGGAAAATCCTGCAGACATTGGGGTTCATGGCATCCTGCATTCAGCTAATTCCACATGCAAAGCTGCATATGAGGAAATTACAGTGGTACCTGAAAAGTGTATGGACTCAACACAGACACAGCCTCGAAACAAGTATACCTCTCATTCCCTGCCTTCCAAAAGAGTTCCTATGTCGGGCTCAAGCATGCCAAATAAACAAGGGTCTTCCTTTTGTCTTACCTCCAGCAAACCAAGCTATGACAACAGATTCTTCAGACTACGCCTGGGGAGCACACATGGCAGGACAGTGCATACAGGGCAAATGGTCTGCAAAACAAATGCATCTACACATCAACCAAAAGGAGATGCTAGCTGTGTAAAATGCACTTACAGCCTTCAAGGACTGCTTGCATCCAGGACAACTACTACTAAGGACAGACAACACCACAGTTATGTGGTACATAAACAGAGGAGAAACACACTCCTACCCTTTATGCAGACAGGCAATGACCTTGTGGAACACAGCATTGACTTAACCAAGTACAACTGCAAACACAGTTCCTGCCAGGAAAGGAAAACATATTGGCAGACGGATTAAGCAGAAATTTGGCAGATCCTCATGAGTGGAGACTACACCCACAAGTATTTTCAATGATAACTCAAAGGTGGGGCTGCCCAGACAGATCTATTTGCCTCCCCCAACAATTGCCAACTACAAAAATTTTGCACAAGGACTTATCATTCCCTAGCCTGGAAAGTGGACGCCCTAATCATTCAGTTGGACAGCATTGACAGTCTATGCCTTCCCACCACTACCTCTTGACCAAGGTATTACTGAAAGTCACATCAGACAGACCACAAATGATCCTCATTGCTCCAGACTGGCCACGTCAGCACTGGTACCCATTACTAAGGACCTTGACTCACAGCCCTCCATGGATCTTACCTCAATTCCCACTTCTGTTGACTCAGCAAAACTGTCAGATCCTTCACAGTCAACTCAGGACTTTAAATTTAGCTGCATGGAAAATACCTTGAATTATCAATCCACACTTCTCTCAAAGGATGCCCTGGATGTCATTTTGGAGGCCAGGAGGCCCAGCACCAGGAAAAATGTACTCCGACAAATGGAAAAGATTTTGTGCATGGAACCAGGCTAAAGGCCAAAATCCTGGGATACCAAACATTCCTCAAATACTGCAATACTTAACTGAGATGCTACACAAAGGCCTTTCTTTCTCATCCATTGAGATCCATGCTTCAGCCATTTCAGCTCAATATAATACGGATCCACCCATATTCTCTCACCCTTTGCTAAGGCAGTTTCTCAGAGGGGCTAAGAATGAGACCCCCCAGAAAACCCCAAAAGCCAGCTTGGGACCTCAACTTCGTTTTAGAAAAATTAACACTGCCTCCTTTCGAACCAGCCTTCTCAGCAGAACTACAATACTTGTCATGGAAAAAAGCACGCAGGGTCTCCGAACTACAGGCACTTATGGCAGTGCAACCTTTCATCATTTTCCATCAGGACAGAGTCTCTTTACAAACTTAACCCTAGCTTTATGCCAAAGGTAGTATCCAGTGTGGCTTTGAATCAGACCATTCATTTACCCACCTTTTATCCAAACCCCCAGAATAAAGGAGAAAGACTCCTTCACTCTTTGGACATTCACAGACAGCTACGTTACTATTTGGATAAGACAAAGACCTTCAGAAAAACTGACCAACTCTGTATCCTATGTTGCAGGTTCACAAGGAAAGGCTATTTCAAAACTGACCATCTCCAAATGGATAGCACATTGTATCCGCTTTTGCTACTCGCACCATGGGAAAGCAGTGCCTGTTAATATTAGATCTCATTCTACCAGGGCTACAGCAACCTCAGCATCCTTTCTCAGGGGGGTTCCAACCAAGGACATTCTGGAGGCAGCTACTTGGAGTTCACTGCACACCTTTACCAAGCGCTACCACCTTCCATTATACTCAAAAACCAGAGCTGATTTTGCCACTGCAGTTCTGCAGGGCATCCTAGCTTCACCTAACCCAGTTTAGTACCAGCCACCCACCCATAGCTTTGGGATTCAACCCAAGTGTGATGACTGCAGCAGTATAACACGATGAACATAGTACAGTTTTGTACCTACCATAAATGTAGATGTTCGAGTGCATATACTGCTGCAGTCCAGGTTACCCTCCCTCCATCCCCTCTACATACCAGGGTGTTGGTTACAACTCCATGCACATCAATCTATTGGATGCATGTCTATATGGTGTATTTGCTAACAGCTAGTACTATTGTTTATCTACTAAGGTATTTTTGCATAGTTATTTGTATTGCCTTCCTAGTTGAGGGCACCTGACATCTGGGGCAAGAACAACTGAAGAAAATGGCGTCTGCTGCCTCTTTTATCCCCCCTGTCGCACTGACGTCGGGGAAGAAGCGACGACAACTGACGCTGGACCAAGACTTTGGGATTCGGCCGACTGCGGGACCGCCTGATGGCAGGATAACCCGTGTGTGATTACTGCAGCAATATATACACTCTAACATCTACATTTATGGTAGGTACAAAACTGTACTTTTCTCCACTATAGTGCGATCTCTCAGTTGGTAAATGTTGGACAAGAAGTTACTTACCCTGTTTACGAAATGAAAGTTTGGTGAATGAACTTTCAGTACTTGTTAGATGTTCAGCCGTTTGATGGGTAGCCCATTTGATGGCCAAACATTGACCCAGTTTTTCACTGAAGTAATTTAGTATGCTTACATTAATTATCTTCTCCAGGTTTTCATGGTTAGCTTTTTGGCAGTGCTTGATTCTGATAGTTTAGAACCATATAAGAGATTTAACAAAGCTTCTGAGGTGAGATGTATGAAGCTCTGAATTTGCTTCTTTGTAGAAAAGAGGAGTGTGTTTAAAAAGAAGACTGTTGTGATTAATGCTTTCTTCTGGTGGTGGTTCATACTGGTGATTTCAGTTTTACCGTCCGTCTTGAGTTGCAGCAAATGGCATGTCTTAAAGTATTGACTTCACTAAAGCATTGATGTTATTCGTGTTTCACTGTTGCAGTCAACACATTTGGGTTATCCCCTGCCAAGGTAGCCCTCTGCCGGCCCGAATACCAGAGGCTTAGTATTTTTGCGTCAGTTGCTGTCGCTTCAGGACTGACGTCAGGTAGTATAAAGTAAGGCAGCCGACGCCATTACATCAGATGTTCATCGTGCATACAGCTGCAGTAATCACAGATGGGTTTTCAGCTGTCAGGCGGTCCCTCGGTCGGCCGAATTCCAAAGTCTTGGTCCGGCGTCGGTTGTCGTCGCTTACTCTTCTGACGTCAGGAAGGCCAGAGTATATAAGACACAGCCGACACCATGTTCAGACTTTTTTGCCGCCCGGTGCCCGAAGCAGAAACAGTTCGCAAGTGCCGGTCGGCCAGCTCCTGATTTACGAAAATATTTGGAACCGAAGTCTTCATTAAAGCGAAGTACCCCGTTGGGGAAACTTTTCTTGCCTCAGACCGATGTCAGAAAAAGTTAATAATTGTATTTCTTGTGGGAAGCAAATACCGCATAAGGATTTCCATTCCCTTTGCATACCTTGTTTGGGCCCAGACCACGACGTCTCGGGCTGTCGCTTTTGCGCTACCTTCAATAAACGCACTATCAAGCGTCGGGCGGAGTTCGCCCAACACTTGTTTGGTAAAGATTTGACTATAAAATGTCGTCGGACACTCCGACTACCGTTTTATCCAAAAAACGCAAGGAAAAGGACCGACATGCGAGGTCCGCGGTCTCCACCGACACCACGCCGAAACAGGCTACACGTGGTCCGGTTCTCAGCGAGACGCCTTTGCAGTCCCTGACTACCGACGACACTCCTTTGGCGGTGTCTTCTGTACCCGAGACCGCTGGGCCATCGGCCCTTTCCCAGACTACAACCGAAGCCCCGGCTTATGTCGAGCCTACAAATGTGGACAGATCCACCTCCACCCATATTGTATTTAGGCCTTCGTCTTCTTTTTCTATTAAGGCCTTTACTAAATCCAAAGGAGCTAGGCATCACACTAGGCCTGCTGCTCAAGGCCCATCTCCTGGACCCATGCCTAAGAAACAGATGCTTAAAATGGCTGAGGATCTAATAACTCTCATCAGAGGTTCTCAGCCCCCTCCTGACAAGAGACCCAGAGTGGAGGAAGAATCCCCCTCTTCTGATCAGGGATCCATTTTATCAGAGCATTCTGATGCAGAGGAACACTCTTACTCCCCTTTTGAGGATTCGGATGCAGAACAGTCCATTCCTTCTGTATCCGCCCCTGAGGATTATTCTTTTGGGGAAACCTTGCACACCTTGAGGGAACACTTCCATTGGGAAGGCTAAGACTTTTCAGATTCCAAGAAAAGACTTGGGGAATTTCTTTGGTTACCTCAGCACAGACCTCTGGATATACCCCCTGTTTTGGAGGTACTGGATGATGTCTATTCGGAGGCTTGTCTTAATCCTGATTCTCTGCCTCCTGCACCAGTAAAGCCTGATAGATATTACAGAGTACCCAGTTCTCACCAATTTCTTTACAAAGGCCATAATGCTGACCCTGAAACCATTTCACAAGGCCCTAAGGGATTAAAGGCCTCCACTTCCAAGAATCCACTTCCTGCAGAAAGGGAATCTAGATCTCTAGAAAGGTGCGGTAAGAAGGTATATACCTCGGCCACCCTAGCCATGAGGGCCTTAAACTGCCAGTTTCATATGATTAAATATCAACAGTTCCTGTTATCACAATTAAAAAACAAAATGTCTCAACCTGAACAACCAGATTTAAGAGTTACAGGATATGATGCATAGTGCGGAACAAGTGGGTAAACGCACCTTACAATGTGGTTATGATGCCCTAGAGGCCTCCAGTAGAGCGGCTGCTACAGGATCAGTCATTCGCAGACATGCCTGGCTTAGGGAACAAAATTTGCCTGATCATGTGAAAGCTAAACTTCTTGATGCTCCTTTACAAAAGGATGTACTTTTGGTACTAATGCTGAGGATATACTACGAAAAATGGAAGAAAAGCCAAATCTATGCAAACTGTCAAAGCTTTCTTACAGGTCCAGCCACCACGATTTAGCAGGAATTGGCCTTCAAAAAACTGGTCTTTTCCAGCCACTGACAAGCCCCAAAGAGGTAGATACAGACGCACAAGGGGCAGAGGGCAGTCACAAGGATCATATAGAGGCAGACAGTGGCAATCTGCAGCACCAAGAGGTGGTGAAGACAGTGCACAACAATACAGGAAGCAAACCCAATGACTCCCTCATTTCCATGCCAAGCAAGTCTCAGCTGGCAGCACCTTTGGGAGGGAAACTAGCATTATTTGCAAACAATTGGCATATTGTCACCACAGACAAATGGATTCTGGACATTATAAACAGAGGCTACAAATTTCAATTTCACACTTTTCCAAAAATGAGAGGCATGCCAAACCTACCACACAATCAAAGGGTAGAGGCACAACTGCAAATTTCAAAGCTCGTAAACATGAGAGCTATACAAAAGGTACCTACGCACCAACAAGGTTTTTATTCAAGACCCTTCCTGGTACCAAGAAAAGGAACCGACTGGAGTCCCATTCTGGACTTATCCATCCTAAACACATTTCTACTCGTACCAAAATTCAAGATGCTCACATTACAGCAACTTCTTCCCATGCTGGGCAAGGAGTTTTGGCTGGTAACATTGGACCTCAAGGAGGCATACCTGCATGTCCCAATCAGACAAAGCTGCAGAAGATACCTCAGATTTCTTGCAGGTTCAATCCACTATCAATTCTCTGCATTGCCCTTTGGCGTATCTACTGCGCCCAGAGTATTCACAAAGTGCCTGGCATCAGTGATTGCCTATTGCAGACTTCAAGGGATACAAATTTACCCTTATCTGGACGACTGCCTGATCCAAGCGGACAGCAAACAAATACTACTGGAACATCTGGCATATGTAACACGGTTACTGCTTTCTCTGGGATACACCATCAACAAGGAGAAATCAAGGCTAACACCATCTCAGAAAATAACCTTCCTGGGTGCCAGCTTGGACACAAACACCCAGATGGCATACCTTACGTCAGAAAAACAAGGGCAACTATCTCAGTACTTCAAAACACTAGCAAAAAGTACCAGGCTTACTGCAAGGAAAATCCTGCAGGCTCTGGGATTCATGGCATCTTGCATTCTTCTAATCCCATGTGCAAAGCTGCATATGAGGAAACTTCAATGGTACCTAAAAAATCTATGGTCTCAACACAGTCACAGCTTGGAAGCAATTATACCAATAATTCCATGTCTGCAAAAGGAATTTCTATGGTGGGCCCAAGCATGTCAAGTAAACACAGGCCTTCCATTCTGCAAGCCTCAAGCAAAACAAGTTATAACCACAGACGCCTCAGATTACGCCTGGGGGGCGCACATGAAGGACAGGGGCATTCAGGGCAGATGGTCCCAAAAGGAAAAGCACCTTCACATCAATCAAAAAGAAATGCTAGCAGTAATAAATGCAATTACAGCTTTCAAGGACCATCCAGGACAATTACTGATAAGAACAGACAACACCACAGTAATGTGGTACATAAACTAGGAACACATTCATACCCCTTGTGCAGACTAGCCATGACTCTTTGGAACTTGGCTCTGGAAAGACAAATCGAACTTCAAGCACAGTACTTGCCAGGACTGGAAAACACACTGGCAGACACTCTGAGCAGGAATATGACAGATCCACACGAATGGAAGCTGCATCCACAGGTGTTTACGGAGATAATCCAAGCGTGGGGGAGACCAGACATAGATCTTTTTGCCTCCCACAGGAACCATCAATTGAAAAAGTTTTGTTCAAGGTCCTTCCATCCAAAGGCCTGGAAAGTGGATGCACTTTCATTCAGTTGGGCAACATGGACAGTTTATGCATTCCCACCTCTCCCTCTTCTGCCCAAAGTGCTTTTGAAAGCAAGAACAGACAAACCGAGGATGATACTGATTGCTCCAGACTGGCCAAGGCAACACTGGTATCGACTCCTGAGGAGCCTAACACATACTCCTCCCTGGTCCCTGCCTCTAATACCTCTTCTGCTGACGCAGAACAGCTACAAAACCCTTCACAGTCTGCTGAAAACACTCAACCTCGCTGCGTGGAAAATTCCTTAACACCACATCAGACTCTACTCTCCAAGGAGGTGCAGGATGTCATTTTGGAGGCCAGAAGACCATCTACAAGAAAAGCTTACTCCGCAAAATGGAAGCGGATGTTCTTCATCTCACATTGCTGCAGTCCTTACACTTGGGTAGTCCGCTGTCCTCGGTCAGCCCGAATATCAAAGTATAAGGCTGACGTCGGTCAAGGCGCATTTGACTGACATCAGGACGTCAGGGTACAAATGCGCATGACCGACGTCATATCCTCAGTCTTTTCTGCCGCATGGTCCGATGCAGAAGCAGCATTGCAAGTGCCGGTTGGCGTTCTGAAATTTTTCGATTCCGGAGTTTCAGACCGAGTCAAAGTTGGCTAAGTACCCCGTTGGGAAATATTTTAGTTTTTTCTTGCCTCAGTGGTTTACCGGATGTCAGAAAAAGTGAATAATTGCATTTCTTGTGGGAATACCGCATAGAGACTATCATACTTTGTGTATTCCTTGTTTAGGGCCTGAGCATGACGTTGTTGGGTGTCGCTCTTGTGCTAGATTCAATAAACGCACTATAAAGAGAAGGCTGGATTGTGCCAGGTTAGTCTTTGGGAAGCGGTGCAATTATAAAATGCCGTCGGATGCTCCGACGCCCGCTTCTTCGAAGAAGCGCAAGGACAAAGCAATTAAGCCTAGGCTAGAAGAACAGTCTGTACCGGACGCCGGTTCTTTAGAGGTGTCGGTGGAGCCGGTGGTTCCACCGGAGGTTTCTTTGGGTTCCCAGGGAGAGACTTTGTTATTGCAGGATGTGGCCTCTCAGGAGGCAAGTCAGGCTGAAGGGGCTTTTCAGGTTACTATACTCCCCTCCCTTCCTAGGGTGGTTAGGCCCTCTCCTTCTGTTTCCAAGGCTTCTCCCAGAGGCACGCCAGGTTTAGCTTCAGTTGGTGTCACCCCTAGTTCTTCAGGAACTGTGCCCAAGAAGCATATGCTTAAAATGGCAGAAGATTTGATTACGGGTTCTTTGCCCCCTCCTGATAAGAGACCTAGGGTGGAGCCTGAGCTAGGGAGTTTTGAGCAGCCTTTGGATGTTTCAGAGTCTTCGGCTGAAGACTTGCAGGAGTATTCTCCTTATTCTGATTCTGACGTGGATGATTCTACTCCTTCTGCTTCTCCTCCTGAGGATTTTTCTTTTTCAGAAACTCTTCATTCCATGAGGGAGCATTTTAAGTGGGAAGGTCAGGACTTCTCTGATTCCAGGAAAAGGCTTAGGGAATTTTTGTTTTTACCCCAGCATAGGCCTTTGGCTATACCTCCTGTTTTGGATGTGGTGGTAGATGTTTTTACAGAGGCTTCTCTTAATCCTGATTCTTTGCCTCCTGCTCCTGTTAAACCGGACAGGTATTACAGGGTGCCTGAAGCTCATAAGTATCTTTTTAAGAGTCCTAGGGCAGACCCAGAAACTGTTAGTCAGGGGCCTAAAGGTGTTAAGGCTTCTGTTGTCAAGAATCCGGTTCCTTCAGATAAAGAGGCCAGGGCTTTGGATAGATGGGGAAAGAAAGTTTATACTTCTTCCACTCTAGCTATGAGGGCTTTGAATTGCCAGTTTCACATGTTGAAATACCAAAACTATCTCCTTTCACAATTGAAGTCTAAGGTTGATGCTCTGGCGGAAGGTATTGATTGTAAAGAGTTGCAAGATTTAGTACATGTTTCTGAACAGGTGGGTAAGCATTCTTTGCAATGTGGTTTTGATGCTGTACAGGCCTCGTCTAGGGTGGCTGCCACTGGGTCAGTTCTTCGCAGGCACGCCTGGCTGAGACATCAGAATTTATCTGACCATGTTAAAACAAGGATTTTGGATGCTCCTTTACAATCTGATGTGTTTGGTTCTCCTGTTGAGACAGTTTTAAAGAAAATGGAAGACAAGGCTAAGTCTATGTAGACTGTTAAAGATTTTTTGCAGGTTCAGCCTCCAAAGTTTAGTAGAAATTGGCCTACTAAAGGGGTGGACGTAGCCTTCTTATGATTCCCAGTCTAGGGGTAGATCTAGACGTGGTAGGGGCAGAGCTCAGGGCTCTTTCAGGCCTAGAACAGGGAGTTCTCCTGCACAGTCTTCGGGTGAGGGCAGGGGTCAGTCCTTTCGTAAACAGACCCAATGACCTACCTTTTCAGCTGCTAGAGCCTTCTCGTCTGGCAGCACCTTTGGGAGGAAGGTTGGCACTTTTCAAAGAAAATTGGAGTTTAATTACCCAAGACAGATGGGTATTGGATATCATACACCACGGTTACAGGTTTTATTTCCATACCTTGCCTCCTTTCAAAGGCATGCCAGACGTTCCTCCTCCACAAAGAATAGAGGCTCACAAGCAAATTTCTCTGTTACTCAAAATAGGGGCCATTCAGCCGGTCCCTATGCCAGAAGTGGGCCTAGGATTTTATTCTCGCCTGTTCCTAGTACCAAAGAAAGGGAACACGTGGAGACCAATTTTGGACTTGTCTATCCTCAACACTTATCTGGACATTCCCAAATTCAAAATGTTGACGTTGCAGCAGCTTTTACCTCTGCTGGGCAAAGATCATTGGATGGTAACTTTGGATCTCAAGGAGGCTTATCTTCATGTTCCTATCAGACTGGGTTGCAGGAAGTATCTGCGTTTTCGAGCTGGGACTTCTCATTATCAGTTCTCTGCATTGCCCTTTGGCTTATCTACTGCCCAGGGTGTTCACGAAAGTTCTGGCTCCAGTGATAGCTTTCCTCAGGTTAAAAGGAATACAGATCTATCCTTATTTGGACGATTGCCTGATTCTGGCTCAAGGAAGGGACGAGCTTCTTCATCATTTGGATTATGTGATAGCAGTGCTAAGATGCCTGGGGTATTCTGTGAAAGAAATAAAGTCCAGTCTAGTACCCTCTCAGGACATGTGCTTTCTGGGTGTGAGACTGAATACAGCATCCCAGATGGCCTTTTTGACCCCGGACAAACAAAAGAATCTTTCCCTTTACTTTCATCAGTTGTCTCATCAGTCCAGGCTGACTGCAAGGACAGTCCTTCAAGCCTTGGGGTTCATGGCATCTTGTATTCTGGTGCTTCCCAATGCCAAACTGCATATGAGGAAGCTACAATGGTATCTCAAAATGTATGGACACAGCACTGCCAGGATTTGGACACTGTCATTCAAATAATACCTTGCATTCAAAAGGAATTTTTGTGGTGGGCTCAGGAATGTCACCTAAACAAGGGACTCTCTGTGACCCGCCAGAGGCGAGTCAGATTCTAACGACAGATGCCTCAGACAAAGCTTGGGAGCTCATCTGAATGGAAAGTGGATACAAGACAAGTGGCCTGCCAGACTACAACATCTACATATCAACTTGAAAGAGATGTTAGCAGTCCAGTTTGCATTAATAGCTTTCAAGGATTTACTTCTTCCAGGGCAGGTGTTGATTCTAACAGACAACACAACTGTCATGTGGTACATCAACAAGCAAGCGGAACACATTCTTATCCCCTATGCAGGCAAGCAATGATTTTGTGGGAGACTGCTCTCAGTTTACAGCTAAATCTTCAGGCAAGGTTTCTGCCGGGAGCACAGAACTCCTTAGCAGATGTGTTGAGCAGACAAATTATGGATCCCCACGAGTGGAAATTGGATCCTCATGTATTTCAGAAATTGACAGTGTCATGGGGAACTCCAGACATAGATCTGTTCGCTTCTCCACTAAACCACCAGCTGCCAAAGTTTTGCACAAAAAGGTTTCATCCCACAGCTTGGAAAGTGGATGCTCTTTCTTTCAGTTGGAGCAATCTTCATGTGTATGCCTTTCCGCCTCTGCTTCTCCTCCCAAAGGTACTACTAAAGGCCAGACAAGACAAGCCAAGGATGATTTTGATAGCTCCAGATTGGCCTCGACAGCATTGGTACCCATTACTGAGAAGCCTGGTACGGAAACCTCCATGGCCTTTGCCTTCGATTCCACACCTGTTGTCTCAGGAGGACGGTCATTTGCTCAATGTCAAGCTTCACTCTCTGCACCGAACAGCCTGGCATATTCTGTCTTGAACCATAGTGGGCCTCCACTTCCACAGCAAGTTTTGAATGTTATTTTGGAAGCTAGAAGACCTAGTACAAGGAAAGTGTACGCAGATAAATGGAAGAGATTTTTATTTTGGAGTGCAGCAAAGGATTTTGATGTTTCTGAGCCTAATTTGAGTGTGGCTCTTCAATATCTTACTGAGTTACTGGACAAAGGTTTGTCCTTCTCTTCTATTAAGGTTCATGCTGCAGCAATTTCGGCTCACTATGATTGTGACCCACCATTGTTTTCTCATCCTTTGTTCAAGCAATTTCTTAGAGGGGCAAAGAATATAAGACCCCAAAGAGCTCCTACTCCTGCTTGGGATCTCAATTTTGTGTTGGAGAAACTCACTCTACAACCTTTTGAGCCTGCAGCTACTGCTGAATTGAAATATTTATCATGGAAGACTGCTTTTTTGTTGGCTATTACCTCTGCAAGAAGGGTTTCCGAATTGCAGGCCCTTATGGCGGTTGAGCCTTTCTTAATTTTCCATAAGGATAGGGTATCTTTACGTACTAATCCTTCCTTTATGCCTTAAGTGGTTTCTAGTGTGGCTTTAAACCAAACTATTCATTTGCCAACTTTTTATGCAAACCCCCAAAATAAAGGGGAAAAGATTTTGCACACTTTAGATGTACACAGGCAGTTGCGGTATTATTTGGACAGAACTAAAAGGTTCAGGCAGTCTCAGCAGTTATTTATTTCTTTTGCTTTGAGTTCTCAGGGCAAGCCTGTGTCAAAACAAACTATTTCTAAGTGGATTGGGTTTTGCATTGCTTTCTGTTGTTCCCATCATGGCAAGGAAATTCCAGCTGGGATTAGGCCTCATTCCACTAGGGCTACTGCCACTTTGACAGCTTTTTTGAGGGGGGTGGCAACTAAGGATATTTTGGAGGCAGCTACTTGGAGTTCAGTGCATACTTTCTCTAGGCATTATCACCTGCCACTTTACTCTAAATCCAGGGCTGGTTTTGCCACTGCTGTTTTGCAGGGCATTTTGGCAGCTCCTGCTTCCTTATAGTTTGGCCATCCTCCCTTACCTCTGCTTTGGGATTCTACCCAAGTGTAAGGACTGCAGCAATGTGAGATGAAGAACATAGTACAGTTTTGTACCTACCATAAATGTAGATGTTCAAGATCCACATTGCTGCAGTCCAATTACCCTCCCTCCTTCCCTCTGTAGTTAGAGGCGGTTGTGTGGGTTGGGTTGTAAATAGGGTGTATATTGTATATATTGTACATATTTTTAGTGCTAGGATGGTTGGTTGTTGGTTTGCTGTCTTTTGGTTTTGGCCTTTATTTCTAGGGTCTTCTGACATCTGGGGCAAGAAAAGACTGAGGATATGACATCGGTCATGCGTATTTGTACCCTGACGTCCTGACGTCAGTCAAATGCGCCTTGACCGACGTCAGCCTTATACTTTGATATTCGGGCCGACCGAGGACAGCGGACTACCCAAGTGTAAGGACTGCAGCAATGTGGATCTTCGAACATCTACATTTATGGTAGGTACAAAACTGTACATTTTGCTGCTGGAATGAGAAAAGACAGGACCCTAGAAAATTGAACTTGCCTCAGGTTTTACAGTACCTAGCTGAACTGCTGAACAGTGGACTTTCATTTTCTTCCATTAAAATACACGCCTCAGCCATTTCTGCAGAATTCAACACGGATCCTCCTTTATTCTCTCACCCTCTCTTACGGCAGTTCCTCAGAGGGGCTAAGAATATTAGACCTCCAAGGAAGCAACCAATACCAGCCTGGGACCTTAATTACATACTAGAAAAATTAACATTGCGTCCCTTTGAACCTGCTGCCTCAACAGATCTGCAATATTTGTCCTGGAAAACAGCTTTCCTTCTGGCCATCACTTCAGCTCGTAGGGTTTCTGAACTACAGGCCCTCATGGCGGTGCAGCCCTTCCTCATCTTCCATCAGGATAGGGTTTCCCTTCGTACTAATCCATCTTTTATGCCAAAAGTGGTATCCAGGGTAGCCTTAAACCAAGCCATACACCTACCTACCTTTTATCCTAACCATCAAAACAAAGGGGAAAGGCTGCTTCACTCTTTAGACATCCATAGGCAGCTACGTTACTATTTGGACAGAACAAAGTCCTTCAGGAAATCAGAACAACTCTGTCCTATGCCGTAGGGGCTCAAGGAAAACCAGTTACCAAACAGACCATTTCCAAGTGGATTGGCCACTGCATACGATTTTGTTACTCCTATCATGGGAAATCTGTCCCTACTGGTATCAGATCTCACTCCACCAGGGCCACAGCCACCTCTACAGCCTTCCTCAGAGGTGTGCCTACTAAGGATATTTTGGAGGCAGCCACTTGGAGTTCTGTACATACCTTCACAAAACACTACCACCTGCCCTTATACTCCAGAACAAGAGCAGGCTTCGCCACTGCTGTTTCGCAGTGCATTCTGGCTCAACCCAGTTCCTCATAGTACCTACCACCCTATGCATAGCTTTGGGACTCTACCCATCTGTGATTACTGCAGCTGTATGCACGAACATAGTACAGTTTTGTACCTACCATAAATGTAGATGTTAGAGTGCTAATACAGCTGCAGTACAGGTTTCCCTCCTTCCCCTCTTGGTTAGGGCATGGGGCCTAACAACCTCTTCATACCTCCTGACTGGGTTATCCTGTTATGTTTTATTTGCTTGCTTACACTGATTTTGCATTACATTGCATTGCTTGCATATGTGGATAAGCTTTACTTATGTATTGCCTTCCTTTTGGGGGCACCTGACATCTGGGGCAAGAAAGACTGAAGAACATGGCGTCGGCTGTGTCTTTTATACTCTGGCCTTCCTGATGTCAGAAGAGTAAGCGACGACAACCGACGCCGGGCCAAGACTTTGGAATTCGGCCGACCGAGGGACCACCTGACGGCTGAAAACCCATCTGTGATTACTGCAGCTGTATTAGCACTCGAACATCTACATTTATGGTAGGTACAAAACTGTACTTTTTTCTTGCTGTGGGGCCTGAAGCAGTTTACATGAGTGCCGGTCGGCCGCTACCAGAGTTTCGTCTACCGAATTGAAGCTGAAGTCTTTTAAAGCCAAATACCCCATTGGGGATTCTTTTTTCTTGCACTAATCGATGTCAGAAAAAGTTTATTGTCTCGCCTGTGGAAAATAAATAACACAAACTTTCATTCTTACTGCGTCACTTGCTGAGGCCCAGACCACGATTTTCCCTGCTGTCGCTTATGTACTTTGTTCAATGCCAGAACTATCCATCGTCTGGCACTTATTGTAGCTAGATATTTTCGCTTACAGTCCCCGAACTCCGATATGGCTTCGGTAAGCCATCCGACAGCAGATCGTCCGAAAAAACGTAAAGGTAAAGACCACACAGGACCAAACCTACCAGTGACACTCCCTTTAAGCTAATCTTCAGTTCTCCGGTCCTCCGTGACAGGCTTTTAGCCCTTGTTGCCTGCTTTTGTGGATTTGCAGGCCACTACCAAGACCCTTTCGGAGTCCAGTATGAAGCAAAACTTTTTGATTTAAGGATCCTGCGGTTGCCTCTACCTTGGATGGGTCTGGAGCCATGGAGCAGGCACCGGCTTTCGAGGAAGTTCATTCGCACTGCCGATTCTTGACAAACTGATGTCTTCCGTGACTGTTCTTTCAAAAATGGCAGTTTCTTAGTCCTAGGATACGAACCACACCAAAGAAACCGAGCCAATCTCAGGCACCTGCTTTCTTGCCTCAGTCTCAAATGCTTAAAATGGCAGAAGACCATATGCTGATCAGGGGAAGCCAAACCTACCTACCTCCAAAAAGGAAGAGATCTGTCCCCTGTAGATGTTCTTAGTGTTTCACTGTTGCAGTCATCACATTTGGGTTATCTGCCTGCAGGTAGCCCTCAGCTGGCTTGAATATCAAGAGTCTTGGATTCCTGCGTCGGATGATGTCTCCTTCCTTGACATCAGGTAATCAGGGGTATAAAACATGCAGCCGATGCCATTACAGCAGTCTTTCTTGCTGAGCGGTGCCTCAAGCAGTTCGCAAGTGCCGGTTGGCCGACTCTGAAATGTTCGTTTTCAAGTTTCAGAACCAAAGTCTTCAAAAAAGCTAAATACCCTGTTTGGGATCCTTTCTCTTGCTCTTAACCGATGTCAGTATAAGTACAATTGTATTACCTGTCAAAAGCAAATACCTGAAAGATTTTCATTCGTACTGCATTCCTTGCTTAGGCTCAGACTGCGACGATGTTCATCGTGCATACAGCTGCAGTAATCACAGATGGGTTCTCTGCCGTCAGGCGGGTCCTCTGTCGGCCGAATTCCAAAGTCTAGGTCCGGCGTCGGTTGTCGCTTTTTCTCCTGACGTCAGCGAGGCCGGAGTATAAAAGACACAGCCGACGCCATGTTTTTCAGTCTTTTTTGCTGCGCGGTGCCCGAAGCAGAAGCAGTTCGCAAGTGCCGGTCGGCCAGCTCCTGAATTACGAAAAAAATTGGAAACCGAAGTCTTCATTAAAGCTAAGTACCCCGTTGGGGAAACTTTTCTTTACTCAGACCGATGTCAGAAAAAGTTAATAATTGTATTTCTTGTGGGAAGCAAATACCGCATAAGGATTTCCATTCCCTCTGCACACCTTGTTTAGGCCCAGACCACGACGTCTCGGGCTGTCGCTTTTGCGCTACTTTCAATAAACGCACTATTAAGCGTCGGGCGGAGTTCGCCCAACACTATTTTGGTAAAGCTTTTGATTATAAAATGTCGTCGGAAACTCCGACTACTGTTTTGTCCAAAAAACACAAGGACAGACACGCGAGGTCCGCGGTCCCCACTGACACCACGCCAAAACAGGCTACACGTGGTCCGGTTCTCAGCAAGACACCTTTGCAGTCCCTGACTACCGACGACACTCCTTTGGCGGTGTCCTCTGTACCCGAGACCGCAGGTACCTCTGCCCTTTCCCAGACTACAACCACCGAAGCCATTGCTAATGTTGAGCCTCCTAATGTGGACAGGTCCACTTCCACCCATGTTGTCTTTAGACCCTCATTTTCTTTTTCTATTAAGGCCTTTACTAAATCCAAAGCAGCCAGGCATCCCAAGAGGCCTGTTGCACAGGGCCCATCTCCAGGCCCCATGCCTAAAAAACAGATGCTTAAAATGGCTGAGGATTTAATTACTCTTATCAAGGGTTCTCAACCCCCTCCAGACAAGAGACCCAGAGTGGAGGAAGATTCTCCCTCTTCTGATCAGGGCTCCATTTTATCAGAACATTCTGATGTAGAGGAACACTCTTACTCCCCTTTTGTGGATTCGGATGCAGAGCAGTCCATTCCTTCTGTATCTCCTCCTGAGGATTTTTCCTTTGGGGAAACCTTGCACACTTTAAGGGAACACTTCCATTGGGAAGGCCAAGACTTTTCCGATTCCAAGAAAAGACTTAGGGAATTTCTTTTGTTACCTCAACACAGACCTCTGGCTATACCTCCTGTTTTGGACATACTTGATTATGTTTATTCGGAGGCTTGCCTTAACCCGGATTCCCTGCCTCTTGTACCAGTCAAACCTGATAGGTACTACAGAGTTCCTAACTCTCACCAATTTCTCTACAAAAGCCATAATGCTGACCCTGAAACCATTTCTCAAGGCCCCAAGGGATTGAAGGCCTCTACTGCCAAGAATCCACTTCCTGCCGAAAGAGAGTCAAGATCCTTAGAAAGGTGGGGAAAAAAGGTATATACCTCGGCCACCCTAGCCATGAGGGCCTTAAATTGTCAGTTTCATATGCTTAAATATCAACTGTTCCTGTTATCACAATTAAGGAATAAAATGTCTCAACCTGAACAACCAGATTTGAAGGAGTTGCAGGATATGATGCATAGTGCAGAGCAAGTGGGTCAACACACCTTACAATGTGGCTATGATGCTCTAGAGGCTTCAAGTAGAGCGGCTGCTACAGGATAAGTCATTCGTAGACATGCCTGGCTTAGGGAACAAAACTTGCCTGATCATGTGAAAGCTAAACTTCTAGATGCTCCTTTACAAAAGGATGTGCTGTTTGGTACTAATGCTGAGGAGATATTACGGAAAATGGAAGAAAAAGCCAAATCTATGCAAACTGTCAAAGCTTTTTTACAGGTCCAACCACCACGTTTTAGCAGAAATTGGCCCTCAAAAAACTGGTCCTTTCCAGCCACTGACAAGCCCCAAAGAGGTAGATACAGACGCACAAGGGGCAGAGGGCAATCACAAGGATCATATAGAGGCCGACAATGGCAAACTCCAGCACCAAGAGGTGGCGAAGACAGTGCACAACAATACAGGAAACAAACCCAATGACTCCCTCATTTCCATGCCAAGCAAGTCTCAGCTGGCAGCACCTTTGGGAGGAAAGCTAGCATTATTTGCAAGAAATTGGCATATAGTCACAACAGACAAATGGATCCTGGACATTATAAACAGAGGCTACAAATTTCAATTCCACACACTTCCAAAAATGAGGCATGCCAAACCTGCCACACAATCAAAAGGCAGAGGCACAACTACAAATTTCAAAGCTCATAAGCATGAGAGCTATACAAGAGGTACCTACTCACGAACAAGGTCAAGGTTTTTATTCAAGACTTTTTCTGATACCAAGGAAAGGAAACGACTGGAGACCCATTTTGGACTTATCCATCCTAAACACATTTTTACTCGTACCAAAATTCAAGATGCTCACATTACAGCAGCTTCTTCCCATGCTGGGCAAGGAGTTTTGGCTGGTAACATTGGACCTCAAGGAGGCATACCTGCGTGTCCCAATCAGACAAAGCTGCAGAAGATACCTCAGATTTCTTGCAGGTTCAATCCACTATCAATTCTCTGCATTGCCCTTTGGCTTATCTACTGCGCCCAGAGTATTCACAAAGTGTCTGGCATCAGTGATTGCCTACTGCAGACTTCAAGGGATACAAATTTACCCTTATTTGGACGACTGCCTGATCCAAGCGGACAGCAAGCACATACTTCTGGAACATCTGGCTTAGGTAACACGGTTACTGCAATCTCTGGGATACACAATCAACAAAGAGAAATCCAGGCTAACACCATCTCAGAAAATAATTTTCCTGGGTGCCAACTTGGACACAAACACCCAGATGGCCTATCTTACGCCAGAAAAACAGGGGCAACTAACTCAGTACTTCAAAATGCTAGCAAAATGTACCAGGCTTACTGCATGGAAAATCCTGCAGGCTTTGGGCTTCATGGCATCTTGCATTCTTTTAATCCCATGTGCAAAGCTGCATATGAGAACTTCAGTGGTACCTAAAAAACCTATGGTCTCAACACAGTCACAGTTTGGAAACAGTAATACCAATAATTCCATGTTTGCAAAAGGAATTTCTATGGTGGGCCCAAGCATGTCAAGCAAATACAGGCCTCCCATTCTGCAAGCCTCAAGCAAATCAAGTCATCACAACAGGTGCCTCAGATTACTCCTGGGGGGCGCACATGACGGACAGGTGCATTCAGGGCAAATGGTCCCAAAAGGAAAAGCACCTTCACATCAATCAAAAAGAAATGCTAGCAGTAATAAATGCAATTACAGCTTTCAAGGACCTCCTGCATCCAGGACAATTACTGATAAGAACAGACAACACCACAGTAATGTGGTATATAAACAAGGAGGAACATATTCATACTCCTTGTGCAGACTAGCCATGACTCTTTGGAACTTGGCTCTGGAATGGCAAATCTAACTTCAAGCACAGTACTTGCCAGGATTGGAAAACACGGCAGACAATCTAAGCAGAAATATGACAGATCCACACGAATGGAAGTTGCATCCTCAGGTGTTTACAGAGATAATCCAAGCGTGGGGAAGGCCAGACATAGATCTTTTTGCCTCCCACAGGAATCATCAATTGGAAAAGTTTTGTTCGAGGACCTTTCATCCAAAGGCCTGGAGAGTGGACGCCCTTTCATTCAATTGGACAGCATGGACAGTTTACGTATTCCCACCTTTGCCTCTCCTGCCCAAGGTGCTTTTGAAAGCAAGAGCAGACAGACCGAAGATGATACTGATTGCTCCAGATTGGCCAAGGCAACACTGGTACCCGCTCCTGAGGAGCCTAACACATACTCCTCCCTGGTCCCTGCCTCTAATGCCTCTTCTGCTGACTCAGCACAGCTACAAAACTCTTCACAGTCAGCTGAAAACACTCAATCTCGCTGCATGGAAAATTCCTTAACACCACAACAGACCCTACTCTCCAAGGAGGTGCAGGATGTCATTTTGGAGGCCAGAAGGCCATCTACTAGAAAAGCTTACTCCAAAAATGGAAGCGGTTTTGCTCTTGGAATGAGAAAAAAGGCCAGGACCCTAGAAAACTGAACTTGCCTCAGGTATTACAGTATCTAGCTGAGCTGCTGAACAGTAGACTTTCATTTTCTTCCATAAAAATCCATGCCTCAGCCATTTCTGCAGAATTCAACACTGATCCTCCTTTATTTTCTCACCCACTCTTACGACAGTTCATCAGAGGGGCTAAGAATATAAGACCACCAAGGAAACAACCAATACCAGCCTGGGATCTTAATTACATACTAGAAAAATTAACATTGCCTCCTTTTGAACCAGCTGCCTCAACAGATTTGCAATATTTGTCCTGGAAAACAGCCTTCCTTCTGGCTATCACTTCAGCTCGTAGGGTTTCGGAACTGCAGGCCCTCATGGCGGTGCAGCCATTTCTCATCTTCCATCAGGACAGGGTTTCCCTTCGTACCAACCCGTCATTTATGCCTAAAGTGGTATCCAGGGTAGCTTTAAATCTAGCCATACACCTACCTACCTTTTACCCCAATCCTCAAAACAAAGGGGAAAGGCTGCTACACTCTTTAGACATCCATAGGCAGCTACGTTATTATTTGGACAAAACAAAGCCCTTCAGGAAATCAGAACAACTCTGTGTCCTATGCTGTAGGGGCTCAAGGGAAGCCAGTTACCAAGCAGACTATTTCAAAGTGGATAGGCCACTGCATACAGTTTTGTTATTCCTATCATGGGAAAGCTGTTCCTACAGGCATCAGATCACACTCCACCAGGGCCACAGCTACCTCTACAGCCTTCCTCAGAGGAGTTCCTACCAAAGATATTTTGGAGGCAGCCACTTGGAGTTCTGTACATACCTTCACAAAACACTACCACCTGCCTTTATATTCCAAAACTAGAGCAGGCTTTGCCACTGCTGTGCTGCAGGGCATTCTGGCTCAGCCCAGTTCCTCCTAGTACCTACCACCCTGTGCGCAGCTTTGGTTCTCTACCCATCTGTGATTACTGCAGCTGTATGCACGATGAACATAGTACAGTTTTGTACCTACCATAAATGTAGATGTTAGAGTGCTAATACAGCTGCAGTACAGGTTTCCCTCCCTCCTTCCCCACTTGGTAAAGGCATGGGGCCTAACCCCCTCTTCATACAACCTGACTGGGTTATCCTTCTATGGTTTATTTGCTTGCAACTTCTGATTTTGGATTATATTGCATTGCATGTATATACATATAAACATAATTTTTATATTGCCTTCCTTCTGGGGGCACCTGACATCTGGGGCAAGAAAGACTGAAGAACATGGCGTCGGCTGTGTCTTTTATACTCTGGCCTCGCTGTCGTCAGTAGAAAAAGCAACAACAACCGACACCGGACCTAGACTTTGGAATTCGGCCGACCGAGGACCCGCCTGACGGCAGAGAACCCATCTGTGATTACTGCAGCTGTATTAGCACTCTAACATCTACATTTATGGTAGGTACAAAACTGTACTTTCCTCACTGTCGTTTTTGTGCCTTTGTCCAAGCCCCAAACTATTCGTCGTCTGTCTATATTTGCAGCAAATATTTTTGGTATATTTAGCTATCCAAAAATTGCTTCGGTAAGCCATCTGACTACCGATATTCCAAAAAAACTTAAGGATCAAGACAGAATGCATAGGTCCAAAACTGCCGATGACTCTTCCATTAAGCTAGTCGGTGGTCCGCTAGTACTCAGTGAGGTGCTTTTGCAGCCCTTAATACCCGCTAGTTCAGATTTGCAGGCCTCTACTGAGACCCAGTTGCAGTCATGTGTGCCACGAGATGCTTTTTTGACTGTGGAACCTGTGGATATCTCTTCCTTGGATGGGTCCAGCGCCACTGTGCAGGCACCGGCTTCTGAGGGTATATTCAGACCTACAGACTTGCATTTTAAACCAATGCCATCTTCATCCAGGCCTAAAACTCTACCTATGCCTAGAAAACCGATGTCCAAACAGCATGCTCAGGCCCATATGCCTAAAAAATGCTTAGAATGGCTGAAAACCTTATTACCTTAATAGGGGAAGCCAGCCTTCCCCTTCTAAGAGGCCTAGAACTGATTTTCCTTCTGATTCTTCTGCTCAGGAATCTGATATTTCTGTTTCATCTGATTACCAGGATTTGCCTTTCTCTACCTGTGAGGACACTGATGCAGAGGATTCGATTCCCTCTGCTTCCTCACCAGAGGATTTTTCTTTTGGTGAAACCTTGCACACTCTTGGAGTATTTCCACTGCGAAAGCCAGGATTACTTTGACTCCAAAGAGGCTTAGGGAATTCTTACTCCTCCCTCAACACAGGCCTTTAGCTATCCCTCCTGTTCTGTACATTGTAGATGATGCCTTCTTGAAATCTAGCTTTTCCCCATATACTTTGCCTCCAGCTCCCAGAAATCCTGACTGGTATTAGAGTACCTGACTCAAGTTTCTCCAAGAATCCTTCTTGCTGACAAAAATCCTGCCCCTTCTGATGGAGATTCCAGAGCTTTGGACAGATGTGGTAAGAAGGTATATACTTCTGCTACTTTGGCCATTAGAGCTTTAAATTGCCAGATGTTCATCATGTTTCACTGTTGGTCATTACAGTTGGGTTATCCTGCTGGCAGGCTACCCGCAGTCGGCCTGAGTTCCAAAGTCTAGGTCCGGCGTCTGTTGCTGTCGCCCCCTCTCTGACGTCAGTGTGCCAGGGGTATAAAAGATGCAACTGACGTCATTTTCTTCAGCCTTTCTTGCTGCGCGTTGCCCGAAGTAAAAGCAGTTCGCAAGTGCCGGTCGGCCGACTCCTGAGATTTTCAAATTCGAATTTCAGATCCGAAGTCTTCATTAAAGCCAAGTACCCCGTTGGGGAAACTTTTTTTTGCTCCAGACCAATGTCAGAAAAAGTTAATAACTGTATTTCTTGTGGGAATCTAATACCTCATAAGGATTTTCATTCTTACTGTATTCCTTGCCTAGGCTCTGACCACAACATTGCTAGTTGTCGGTTTTGTGCTAGATTTAACCAACGCACTATTAAGCATCGGTACGATTTTGCATTTCATTACTTTGGCAGAAGATTTAATTATATAATGCCGTCGGAACAGCTGACTACCAGAGTTTATAAAAAGCGCAAAGGAAAAGAAAAGGACAGGCATCCTGACATCCAAAACAGACTAGGTTTCCACTAGGCCTGTCGCTGGTTCTCAGTGAGGTGCTTTCGCAGCCCCTCACACCTGATGACCTCAGAGCCACCGGTTGCTTCAGACTCCCATGTGGAGCTGACTAGGCCGATGGAACCTCAAGGTATTGGACACTCTGAAACTATTACCTCAGATGGTCCCAGAGCCGCTGAGCAGGCATCTGCTTCTGAGGGTGTTTTCAGGCCTACACAGTTATATGTGAAACCAACTAAAGTAGCTCTAAAGACAAACAAGTGCAGCATTCTCCTGGACAGGCCTCCATGCCTAAAAAACAGATGCTTAAAATGGCCGAAGACCTAATTACTTTGATCAGGGGTTCCCATCCCTCTCCTGATAAGAGGCCTAGACAAGAGATAGAATATGAATCTTCAGATCAGGTTTTCATTTCCTCTGATTCCTCTTCTGAACAGGAATATTCTCCTCCTCCCTATGAGAATTCTGATGCTGAATAATCTATCCCTTCAGCCTCTCCTCCTGAGGATTATTCTTTTGGCGAGACCCTGCATACTATGAGGGAGCATTTCCACTGGGAGAGCCAAGATTACTCGGAATCCAAGAAGAGGGTCAGAGACTTTTATTACCTCAGCACAGGCCCCTTGCTATTCCTCCTGTTTTAGACATTGTAGATGTATTTTCAGAGTCCGTCTGTCTCCTGACTCTTTACCACCAGCTCCTGTTAAGCCAGACAGATACTAAAGGGTTCCTGATTCACATAAATTTCTTTATAAAAACCCTGCTGCTGACCCAGAAACCATCTCTCAGGGTCCCAAAGGGGTCAAGGATTCCACTGCAAAAAAACATATTCCCTCTGATAGGGATTCAAGGGCCCTGGACATATGGGGGAAAAAGATTTATACTTCTGCTACCTTGGCTGTAAGAGCTTTAAATTGTCAGTTTCATATGCTTAAATATTAGCAATATCTTGTGTTACTGCTTAAACAGAAAATGTTGACAAATTCAGAATGTGCAGAAAACCAAGAAATGCAGGATTTATTGCGTGCAGTTGAACAAGTGGGAAAGCATACTTTGCAATGTGGTTTTGATTCTCTAGAGGCCTCCTGCAGGGCTGCTGTTACAGGTTCTGTCATTAGGCATGCTTGGTTAAAAGAACAGAGTCTGCCTGATCATGTTAAAGCAAAACTATTAAATGCTCCATTACAGCATGACACCTTGTTTGGTGTTGAAGCAGAAGAGGTGTTGAAGAAAACTGAGGACAAAGCTAAATCTATGCAAACAGTCAAGGATTTCTTACAGGTACAGCCTCCCAGATTTAACAGGAACAGGCCTACAAAGAATTGGTCCTTTCTAGTGTCAGGCCACAGAGGCAGATAACAGATGCCCCAGAGGCAGATCCCAGCCCTAAGGCTCATACAGGCCTAAACAATGGGGTGCTTCTACCTCCAAAAGCGGAGAGGAAAAATCACAGCCATACAGGAAACAGTCTCAATGACTTTCCTGTGCCAGCACCAAGCACTTGTCTTTTGGCAGCTCCTTTGGAAGGAAAACTAGCACTTTTTTCACAAAATTGGCTCATGATCACCCAGGACAAATGGGTCTTAAATATCGTATCACAAGGCTACAGGTTCCACTTTCACACCCTGCCAAGGCCAAACGGTATGCCAGACCTGCCATGCAATCAATGGGCAGAGGCAGAAAAACAAGTTTCATCCCTCCTGGACATGAGGGCCATTCATCAAGTACCACAGCAAGAGCAGGGACTAAGATTTTACTGAAGGCTGCTCTTGGTGCCCAGAAAGGGCAAAGCTTGGAGACCAATACTGGTCCTGTCTGTCCTAAACACATTTCTGGATATTCCAATATTCAAAATGTTAATTCTGCAGCAGCTTCTGCCCATGCTGGGCAAGAAGGCTTGGCTTGTGACTTTAGACCTGAAAGAGGTATACCTGCATGTCGCAATCAGACAATCATGCAGAAGATACCTCAGAGTTACAGCTGGCTCAATGCACTACCAATTCTCTGCACTGCCCTTTGGCTTATCTACTGCACCCAGGGTCTTCACAAAATGCCTGGCAGCAGTAATTGCATTTTGCAGACAGAGGAATACGAATATATCCTTTCTTGGACTACTGCCTTATTCAAGCAGAGAACAAGGACATTCTACTACAGCATCTGGCATTTGTAAAAAGATTACGAACACGTCTAGGATACACAGTAAACTAAAAGAAATCAAAACTTGTACCCTTTCAAGAGATAATATTGCTGGGTGCAAGCTTAAATACAACTGCCCAGATGGCTTATCTCACGCCAGACACCACAGACAACTGACTACTTATTTCAAAATGTTAGCAACAATGACCTAATTATCTGCAAGAAAAATTCTGCAGGCTTTGGGCTTCATGGCATCCTGCATTCTGCTAATTCCATATGCAAGACTGCATATGAGGAAACTTCAATGGTATCTCAAAAGTGTTTGGACTCAACATTGCCACAGCCTGGAAACAATAATTACCTTCATTCCCTGCCTGCAACAGGAGTTTCGATGGTGGGCAAAGGCCTGTCACCACAACACGGGACAGCCATTCACCTTACCCACAGCCAGGCAGACATTGACAACAGATGCATCAGATTATGCCTGGGGGGCCCATATGGCAGTAAGATGTATTCAGGGCACATGGTCCGCAAGTCAAATGCTTCTGCATATCAATCAAAAAGAGATGATAGCTGTTCAAAATGCCCTGACAGCCATCAAGGACCTACTTCATCCAGGACAACTACTAATAAAGACGGACAATGTTAGTCATGTGGTACATAAACAAGCAGGGAGGCACACATTCCTACCCCCTCTGTAGACTAGCCATGAACTTGTGGGACACAGCATTGACTTGCCAAGTACATCTGCAAGCACAATTCCTGCCAGAAAGGATAAATACTCTGGCAGACTAAGCAGAAACCTAATGGATCCCCACAAGTGGAAATTGGATCCACAAGTCTTCAGCGTGATAAGGAACTGGGGATGCCCGGGCATGGACATATTTGCCTCCCCTCACAACTGCCAACTACAGAGATTCTGCACAAGGACTTTTCACAAGCAAGCATGGAATGTGGATGCTCTATCTTTTAGCTGGAAAAACCTAACAGTATATGCCTTTCCTCCTCTGCCTCTCCTCCCCAAGGTGGTACTCTAGGTCAGACAAGAGAAGCCAAAGATGATGCTGATTGCCCCAGACTGGCCCGTCTTGGTGCCCAGAAAGGGCAAAGCTTGGAGACCAATACTGGACCTGTCTATCCTAAACACATTTCTGGATATTCCAAAATACCCAATCCTAAAGAGCTTGTCTCAATGCCCAGCTTGGACATTACCTCAAATGCCTCACTTATTGACCCAACAAGACAGTCAGATACTGCACAGCCAGCTCAGGACCTTAAACCTGGCAGCATGGCGGATAATGTAGCCATTCAAGACGCACCTCTCTAAAGCAGTGATGGATGTTATTTTGGAGGCCAGGAGGCCTAGCACCAGAAAATCTATGCAAAAAAATGGAAGAGATTCTGTGCTTGGAACCAGGCACAAGGTATTGACACTATTGTTCCAAATATTCCTCAGGTTTTGCCATACTTAACTGAGATGCTGGATAAAGGCCTTTTCTTTTCATCAATAAAAATTCATGCCTCTGCCATTTCAGCTCATTACAATACAGAACCACCTATTTTTTCTCATCCATTACTAAGGCAGTACCTCAGAGGGGCCACAAACATAAGACCTCCAAGGAGAGCACCAGTACCTGCAAGGGACCTCCACTATGTCTTGGAAAAACTCACACTGCCTCCGTTTGAGCCAGCCTCTGCAGCTGATATAAAATTCTTATCCTGGAAAACAGCTCTGCTCCTAGCAATAACCTCCACTAGACGAGTCTCAGTTGCAGGCACTCATTGCTGTGGAACCTTGCATCATTTTCCATCCTGACAGGGTTTCTCTGAGGACAAACCCTACATTTATGCCTAAGGTAGTGTCCAGTGTGACCCTTAACCAAACAATTCATTTGCCTACCTTTTATCCAAACCCACAGAATAAGGGTGAGACTTCTGCATTCTTTGGACATTCACAGGCAGCTACGCTTCTACTTGGACAGAACCAAAGCTTTCAGAAAGACTGAACAACTAGTGGCATATGCTGCAGGATCGCAAAGAAAGCCTATCTCAAAGCAGACTATTTCTAAGTGGATAGCCCACTGCATTCGTTTCTGCTATTCACAGCATGGCAAATCAGTGCCTAAGGGGCATTAGGCCACATTCAACTAGAGCAGCAGCCACTTCAGCAGCCTTCCTCAGAGGAGTACCAACCAAAGACATCTTAGAGGCTGCAACTTGGTGGTCAGTGCACACTTTTACAAAGCACAATCACTTACCTCTCTACTCTAAATCCAGGGCAGGCTTTGCCACTGCAGTTCTGCAGGGCCTCATAGCCTCTTCTAATCCTATTTAGCACCAGCCTCCCAACCTTAGCTTTGGAATTCAACCCAATTGTAATGACTGCAACAGTGAAACATGATGAACATAGTACAGTTGTGTACCTACTATAAATGTAGATGTTTGAGTGTATTCACTGTTGCAGTCTAGGTTACCCTCCCGCCATCCCCCTTTTCCTTTGTTGGGACTTATCTGTAGTTTTCTATTCTATACAGCCTACGGGGTGTATTTTTGTCTATGAAAGTAAAGTTGTTTTTTGTGTATGCATACTTATTGGCATAATTTAGCCTACCATTATTTAGGGGCACCTGACATCTGGGGCAAGAAAAACTGAAGAAAATGGCATCTGCTGCATTTTTTATACCCCTGGTGCACTGACGTCAGGGAGGAGGTGACAGCAACTGATGCCGGACCTAGACTTTGGAACTCAGGCCGACTGCGGGTAGCCTGCCAGTAGGATAACCCAATTGTAATGACTGCAACAGTGAATACACTCAAACATCTACATTTATGGTAGGTACACAACTGTACTTTTCATATGTTAAAGTACCAGCAGCATATTATGGAACTACTTGAACAGAAAATGATGATTCCTGGCTGTACTGAACACACAGAATTACAGGATTTAATGCATTTTGCAGAACAAGTTGGTAAACATACATTGCAATGTGGTTTTGACTCTTTAGAAGTATCTTGTTACGGCGGCTGTCACTGGGTCTGTACTTAGAAGGCATACTTAGCTTAAGGAGCAAAATTTGCCAGATCATGTTAAAGCTAAATTTCTGGATGTTCCTTTAAACCAAGACTGCCTGTTAGGCAACAAACCAGAAGTCCTCAAAAAGATGGAGGAAAACCTAAATCTATGCAAACTGTTAAATATTTCCTGCAAGTACAGCCTCCCAGATTTAGTAGGCATTGTCCTTCAAAGAATTGGTCCTTTCCAGCCTCTTCCAGGCCTTCAGTCCAAACCCAGAAATAGCAGACCACCTAGGTTACAGTCTCAGGCTACGCACAGGCCTAAGCACTGGCGGCTCCCACTTCCAAAGCAGGAAGTAGTAAGACACCCCCCTATGGGAAAATAGCACAGTGACTTAATATTATCCCTTCCAAGCCCTTTTCAGCTTCCTGCTCCCTTAGGAGGAAAGCTTGCCCTTCAAGAAAAAACTAGGAACTCGTTACCCAGGACAAATGGGTTTTGAATATAGTTTCCCAAGGATACAGATTCCACTTCCACATCATACCAACACCAAACAGTTGGCCAGACCTACCCCCAAATCAGTGTGCATGGTCTCAACAGCAGGTTCTCTCTTCTAAATATCAGGGCTATTTAACCTGTCCCAGCAGAAGGAAAGGGACAAGGTTTTTATTCAAGACTTTTCCTGGTGCCCAGAAAAGACTGCTCCTGGCGTCCTATCCTGGACCTGTATTCTAAACACTTTTTTGGTATTCCCAAAATTCAAGATGCTAACACTTTAACAGCTGCTTCCTATGCTAGGCAAAGATCTCTTGTTGGCAACCTTATACTTAAAGGAAGTTTACCTGCACATTCCAATAAGCGAATCCTCCAGGAAATACCTACGCTTCAGGGCAGGCTCCATGCACTCAGTTCTCTGCACTTTCCTTTAGCTTATCTACAACGCCCAGGGTATTCACAAAGTGTCTAGCTCCAGCCATTGCGTTTTGCAGGCAAACAAATATTCAAATATACCTGTACTTGGACGATTGTCTGATTCAGGCAGAAAGCCAGGAATTGATATTAAAACATCTGGCATTCGTAAAGAAACTTGTACACTCACTGGGGTACACCATAAACGAAAAGAAATCTAATCTAGTACCCTGCCAACAAATTGTATTCCTGTGAGCAAGCTTGAATATAACTTCCCAGATGGCTTTCCTCACTCCAGAGAAACAAGGTTATTTGACAACCTACTTGAAACTACTTGCCACAAATACCCAACTATCTGCAAGGAAATTTCTGCAAACCCTGGGGTTCATGGCCTCTTGCATTCTACTAATTCCATATGTAAGACTGCATATGAGGAAACTGCAATGGTATCTAAAAAGCCTATAGTGTCAACATTCTCAGGACCTGGCATCATTGATTCCTATCATTCCTTGTATAAGGACAGAGTTCCTTTGGTGGGCAGAGGCCTGCTACCACAGCAAGGGGCTCCCTTTCACTCGACCCCCTGCCGCCCAAACCCTAAAACTCCTCAGACTGTGCATGGGGGGCTCACTTGGCAGGGCACTGCATTCAGGGCAAATGGAATCTGAGACAGATGCACCTGCATATCAACCAAAAGGAAATGTTAGCTGTACAGAATTCCCTGACTGCCTTCAAGGACCACATTCTTCCAGGACAGTTATTGGTGAAGACAGACAACACCACAGTTATGTGGTACATAAACAAGCAGGGGGAACCCACTCGTACCCTCGCTGTAGACTAGCCATAGCTCTGTGGAACGTAGCCTTGTGCTACCAAGTGCACCTACAAGCTTAATCCCTGCCAGGCAAACGAAATTCACTAGCAGACCTAAGCAAAAATCTCATGGACCCCCTCAAGTGGAAACTGGAACCAAAAATATTCAACCTCTTGAGGAAAAAATGGGGGACTCCAGAGATAGACCCGTTTGCCTCCCCTCAGAACTACCATTTGGACAAATTCTGCACAGGGACTTCCCACAGTCAAGCTTGGAAAGTGGATGCCCTGTCCTTTACCTGGGAAAAGCCTCTCTTTATGCCTTCCCCTTCTGCCTCTCCTCCCGAAGGTTCTGCTAAAGATCAAACAGGACAAACCAAGGACAATACTGATTGCACCAGACTGGCCAAGCCAGCACTGGTACCCCGTCTTGTGCAGTATAAAACTGCTGGAACCATGGCACCTGCCTCATACCCCTTCCCTGCTGTCCCAGCAGGTGGGCCAGATTCTGCACCCTCAGTGTCAAACCCTGAACCTTGCAGCCTGGCTAATTCCTTGAGCTGTCTAATAGCATCCCTCAGTAAGCAGGTGCTAGATGTCATTCTGGAGGCATGGAGGCCTAGTAATAGAAAATCCTATGCTGAAAAGTGGAAGAGATACTGTTCCTGGAACCAGACTCGGGGGGGCACAGCGGTGCCCAGCTTACCTTATATTCTTCAGTACTTAACAGAAATGCTCCACTAGGACCTATCCTAGTCAGTTAAAATTCATGCCTCTGCCATTTCAGCACATTTATAATACTGAACCCACCCCATTTTCTCTCACCCCCTGCTAAAGCAATTCCTCAGATGGGCCAAAAATTTAAGACCCCCCCAGGAAGAGCCCCTACTCCATCCTGGGACCTTAACTTTGATTTGGAAAAGCTCAATCTCCCTTTTGAGCCAGCTGCAACTGCAGAGTTGAAATTCCTTTCTTGGAAAACAGCCTTCCTTCTAGCCATCACTTCAGCAAGAAGAGTGTCTGAATTACAGGCCCTCATGGCAGTGGAGCCCTTCATTATCTTCCATGCAGACAGGGTGTCCCTCAGGACCAATCCTTCCTTTATTCCCAAGGTGGTGTCTAGTGTGGCCCTTAATCAGTCCATTTATTTGCCTACCTTTTTCCCAAATCCACAAAACAGAGCGAATACTGCACTCTTTGGACGTGCACAGACCACTTGGATTTTATTTGGACAGGACTAAGCCTCAGAAAATCTCAAGAGCTGCTAGTTGGCTTTGCTGCAGGGGCTGAGAGGAAGACCATTTTAAAGCAAACCATTTCTAAGTGGATAGCCCATTGCATTAATTTATGTTATAAGCACCATGAAATACCTACCCCACAGGAAATAAGATCACATTCCACCAGGGCTGCATCTACCTCTACAGCCTTTCTCAGAGGTGTCCCTACCAGGGACATCTTAGAAGCTGCTACCTGGAGCTCTGTACATACCTTCATCAAGAATTACCACATGCCTATTTTTTCTAAATCCAGAGCTGGTTTTGCCACTGCAGTCCTGCAGGGCTTAATAGCTGGCCCTAATGCTCTCTAACTTCCTCCTCCCTTCCTTAGCTTTGGGAATCAACCCAAATGTGATGACTGCAACAGTGAAACACGAACATAGTATAGGTTGCGTACACTTCATAAATGTAGATGTTAGTGTATTCACTGTTGCAGTCCTGGTTACCCCTCCCTCCAGCCCCCTGACTTCTCTTGGTTCTACCTTTTTCTTCTGTGTGGTGTATTTATGCTTTCTGTTGTATTTGCTTTTTTTTTTGGAGGGGTACCATAGCATATAATAACTTCCCATTGTGGGGGCACCTGACAATTTGGGGCAGGAAAAACTGATGTAATGGCGTCTGCTGCATGTTTTATACCCTTGACGACCTGGCATCCTGGAAGGAGACTGCATCCGCAGGAATCCAAGCCTCTGGTATTCAGGCCGGCTTAGGGCTACCTGCAGCAGATAACCCAAATGTGATGACTGCAACGGCGAATACACTCAACATCTACATTTATGGTAAGTGTACACAACTGTACATGTGAGTGTTCAATCTCGCGGTTTGTTTTTGCACACGGGTTCGGAGCCGATCCTCGGCTCCGAGTCGGCCGCATAGCAAAGCTCTGCATCTAAGAGAAGCTCGAGACCAGGCTATATCCCACAATCCTCCCTGCCATTACTCAGATCTAGTTTGCTGCTGCAACAGGTCACATCGCGTTAGAGAGCTCAGACCAGAGTTTAAGAATATTGACAGATAAGATAGTATTTTTTTTGCTTCTTTTAGTCCTAAAAGTTATAGTTTTTTGTTGTGAATAATTGTATTTTTTTACAGTAGTGTGTGTGTAACTATAGTTACTTTATTTCTATAGGTTTCCCTTTGGGGCCTACCTCCTAACTTCTAACTCTCATTCTTTTTACCTCACTTCTTCAGTATGTCTGAAAAAGCTAAAAGTGGGTTCAAATGGTGCCAGTGTGGACAGAAAATGTCCATCACTGACTACCACACCTCCTGCGTCTACTGTCTTGGCCCTCTCCACTTGCAAGAGGATTGCTCCATTTGCCATTCTTTCAGTGGGAGAGTCATGACAGATAGACGCAGGAAACTTATTGATAGGGGGCTTCTTAAGCCTGCTTTTCAAGAAGCCTTCGACAAGTCGGACCAGGCTTCTAAGTCTTCGAAGGGGTTGAAGATGTCTGAGCCCATGTCATTGGCTCCGAGTACATCTTCCAAAGTTCGTTCGCCGGTTCCACAGACTTCGGGGCCGAGCGTCTAACGTTTGTCTCTCACTGAGCCCCAGGTCTTGGAATCGGTGTCGGAACTACCGCCACCATCGATTCTTCGGTCGGTGCCATCTTCGGCTCCTTCGACCCGTTCTTCCAGACCACTTTCTGATATTGATGTGGATCGTGTCGTGCAGAAACTGATGGAGAACACTGCTCTTTCCAGGTTGATTGCAGTTTCCTCCCAGTTGGTGTCGAAACTAGGCGGCCTCCCTTTATCTCCAACAGGTCCTCCTTCGAGACCCATCCAGTCTTCGGAGCCGGAAGAGGATGAGCCGATGATAGTGGAGCCATCGGTGCCGAAACCGTCCATAGCACGATCGACACCACTTACCTCGACTCCATCGGAACCGATAGGTGAGTCTGAGTCAACGATCTCTCCTTGGTTCCGTGACCGAGAGTCGTACCGACCTTTCGGTGCAGACTCTCCCTCTCGGGTCTTCTGCGCAGTCCGTCCTCGGGGTCGAGACCCATGGGCCCCGTGTCTCGGATTCTTCCATGTTCTTCGGAACCGGGAGTCCTCGGCCCGAGGTTCAGGGACCTTTGACCTCATGAGGAAGGTTTTGTCTACAGACAACCACTACATCGGACACATCTTTTCCCTCCCCTAAGGAGCCGCTCTCTGTTTCTGTTCCCACGACACATCCAAAGCGTGGAGCACCATTCTCTCAGCCATCCCTAGAGGATGCCCCCTGTTCCTCTGAGGCCTCACCGTAATCCCCCTCCGATGAGGTCCCGAGGAAAAGATTGTGCAAGAGGAGGCACTTAGACTCCCCACAGGAATCTTTAACGTCTGACACTGACTTGGAGGAGTCAGAGGGGTCCCAAAAATCACCCTCCGAAGATGTCTCATTTGCGGACATATTGGAGATATTAAAACAGAGGGGTGATTGGCAGTCCCTAGCCCCCACTGAGGACGAGTCAGTGTTGCTGAAGGCATTTGGTGCTCAACCTTCTACCTCCTGGGTTACTCCGCCTTGATGAGTTAATGGAATTAATTGCTCAAGCGTGGGAGACACCGGACACAGTGGAACCGGTCCCTAGAAAGCCAAGTAAGTTCATTACTGCCCCCCAAGACAAGACTTACCTAACAAATGGAGTCCCCGTTGACGCTATGGTGGTGGCAGCAGCCACTAAAAAGGAGATGTCGGAATCTTCCTCTTCTGTTCATCCTCCTAATAAGGATTCTATGACTATGGACAGATACGGGAAGCGCGTTTTTAGTTCAGCGACTTTTTCCATGCGTTCGCTAAACTATTTGACACATTTTACACTACAGAGGGATCTCATCAAGGAGCTGAGAGATACCCTCCAGGGTAACACAGATGCTGCTGTTTCAGATAAGGTGACAGCACAACTTAACACCCTTACCTCCGTAGTGAACTCGTTCATGAGGCTCATCTCGTATGCGGCTGAAGGGTCGAGTAGGGCCGCAGCTTCAGCGATTGCTCTACGAAGACAAATCCTGGATGCGGCTGTGCTCTTTTGCGGAAGCCTTCAAGTCTTTCGCCAATGCCTCCTTTGATGGTGCCACTCTTTTTGGGCCCAGAGTGAGAGACATTAACTCGGTGTGAGCAAGAAGGAAAGACTGTCTGCTGTCTGAGTCCGTTTTTCCGTTCCATCCAGACCGTACCCCAAAGGGCAACGAGGCGGAAAAATGTGGTTCCGTAGAACTCTGGGATCTTTCCAGGCCACACAGAGTGAACCCCCCCCCCCCCAGAGGCAGAGGGGGGCAGCAGACAAGGAAGACGCCACCCTGGCGGCAGAGGGGGTCCGCAGAACCAAGGCGACAGGGATACTATCCCTGGTAGGCCTTTCCAGCACTCCTGAATGGAGGCCTGACTGTCCTGCTCTGGAGGCAGTCGGGGGTCGCTTGGCTTTCTACCCACAGGCCTGGCAAACTCTCACCTCAGACTCCTGGGTAAAAAGCATTGTAACCAGAGGATACAAATACCCCTTATGTCAACTCCACCCCAACACAGAAGGTCTCCAGATGTGCCACCCCGTCTGCGAGGCCAAGCAGCAATAGAAATTTCAAAGCTGCTCAAAAAAAGTCATTCAGCCAGTCCCGTCGGACCAAAGAGAATCCGGAACTTACTCAAGGTTCTTTTTAGTTCCAAAAAAGACAGGGGACTGGAGACCCATTTTGGATCTCAGCAATCTCAATACCTTCGTGAAGAAGGAAAAGTTCCGGATGGTCACGCTTCAATCGATCCTTCCATTTTTACAGGACGACGACTGGATGTGCTCAATAGATCTCAAGGACGTGTACTACCACATCAAGATGGCCAGACCGTCCAGAGATCACTTGCGCTTCCGGCTGGGAGTCAGTCATTTTCAATTTCGAGCCCTGCCCTTTGGGCTCACTTCAGCCCCCAGGGTATTCACCAAATGCATGGCAGTGGTAGCATCTCACTTGAGATGTCTAAGATTCCGGGTGTTTCCCTATCTGGACGACTGGCTCCTCACCGCCACCACCGAGCGTCTCCTCATACAAGCAAGAGACTATACAGTCAACCTTTGTTCCCACCTAGGGATTTCCATAAACTTCAAAAAATCTGTCTTACTGCCCTCACAGCATATTTCATTTATCGGAGTGGACCTAGATACCCGTTTAACTTTAGTAAAGCTCCCTCAAGGGCTTCATCCCTCAAGGAACAGGTTCTTCTGCTGCAATGCAGGAAAGCCCCGGCCAAATTGGTGTTGAAAGTTTTGGGTCTCATGGCAGCGTCTCTGATTGCGATTCCCATGGGAAGGTTGCACATGAGACTCCTCCAATGGCTACTGTTCACGCAGTGGTCATTCCAACAGTTACCCCTAAAGTATGAGATCCTGATAATGGATTCCTGCAAACGGGACCTCTCATGGTGGATGTCCAGCCAGGACCTCACCATGGGTCGTCCATTTGTTCTACCAAATCCTACAGCCACTATAACCACGGACGCTTCCCTGATAGGGTGGGGGGGACTTTTTCAGGGAAGAACAGTCCAAGGGGAATGGTCTGACATAGAGTACAACCTGCACATAAATGTTCTAGAAATGAGGGCGGTGTTCCTAGCGTTGCAACACTTTCAAACCCTCCCTCTAGGGACAGTAGCAGTTCAGACAGACAACATGTCTGTAGTCTGGTACATAAACAAACAAGGGGGAACCAAATCTTACCCATTATGCAGAGGCGCCATGAGAATTTGGCAATGGGCAGAGTCCACGGGTCGCTTTCTGATAGCAACACACATCCCGGGGTCATCCAACGTCATTGCGGACAGGTTGAGCAGAGCCATCCTGTTACCTCACGAGTGGTCCCTCAAACTACAAGTGTCGGAGAGAATTTTCCGCAAATGGGGCCAGCCTTGCTGTTATCTATTCGCCTCCCCAATGAATGCCAAATGCAGAAGCTATTTTGCCCTTCTACCCCCTCCAGGGGATGTCCCCAGGGACGCACTGATACACGATTGGCCCCCGGGTCTCCTATATGCATTCCCACCTATTCCCTTGATTCCCAGATTTCTCCAGAAAGCCATGAACCTGGAAAGGACAATTATATTCATAGCCCCATTCTGGCCTCGACAGATATGGTTCCCCTTTCTTCGAGCCCATCTATCAGAGGAACCTTGGATCCTGGACCCAGTGCCAGATCTACTGACGCATTCGGGAGTTCTTCACCCGTCTCTTCTATCCCTCAAACTAACAGCTTGGCTGCTCCACTTCCCCGCCTAGCCAGGTCTGATCTTCTTTCTCCGGCAGTGCAGCGCATTTTGGTTGCCTCTCATAAGGCTTCCACCACAAAACTTTACAACAGTAAATGGAAACGCTTTGTGTACTGGGCATCTAATCAACACTTGGACCCCTTGGTTGCTCCTTTACATAAAATACTAGAATTTCTTTCCATCCTTTTCCATGAAGGGCCTCTACTTCCACATTAAGAGTGCAGTTGGCTGCCATATCCAACTTTCATGTTGGTGAGAATGGTTCTTCTATCATGTCCCACAGGCTTTGTAAAGCCTTTATGAAAGGTTCTTTCCATCTGCGACCTCCTGTCAGGGATCCTTTATTCCCATGGAATTTAAATTTGTTGTTGTCACAACTAATGTTACCACTTTTCGAACCAGCTTCTTCTTGCCCCCTGAAATTTCTGTCTTGGAAGACTCTTTCTTGTAGCGGTTACTTCAGCTCGGAGAGTTTCAGAGCTGCAAGCACTGTCTATTAAACCTCCTTACTTAAATTTTCACCCAGATAGTTTCTTTACGAACAAATCCGTCCTTCCTTCCCAAAGTATGCTCTGTCATTAATATTAATCAATCCATTGAACTCCCCACTTTCTTTAAAACCCATACCAGTAAGCTGGAATATATGTTACACAAGTTAGATGTCCACAGGCAACTCAGATTTTATTTAGACAGGACTAAAGACTACAGATAAACAGATCAACTTTTTGTTACATTTGCAGATAATGTAAAGGGCATGGCAGTTACAAAACGCACTCTTTCTAAATGGCTTACTGATTGTATAGCCTTTGTGTATTCTAAGTCAAACCAGGCCTTACCCACCAAACCAAAAGGCCATTCTACTAGGTCAGTCTCCACTTCCTTGGCTCATGCAGCTCGCCTACCTTTAGACACGATTTGTGCAGCAGCCACGTGGTCTAAACCACATACTTTCATCACTCATTATAGGGTTGACAAAACCTCCAAAGACAGGACATCCTTTGGTTCCACTGTGCTCAGGAACGTTCTTCCATGAGTCACTCAGGGTGACGGAGCTAGGGAACGCTACCCATGTGTAAAAACAAACGGCGAGATTGAACACTCACATAAAGAAGTTATGTTCTTACCATAACGTTCCATGTGGAGTGTTCATCTCGCCTTTGTTTTTACATTCCCCCCCTTTCCCTCCCTCACGGTTTGGAAGAACAAGTAGGACTAGACTCTGGTCCACATGTCTTGCCTATTTCGGGTATCTTTCTTTACCCCTAGTTGGTTGTCAGTGAGATGGTGTCTCTGAATGTTTTCATTCATAGCAGTTTGTATCCTGGATACATTAGGGTTATTGGTTTTTTTCTGGTTTGCTTGCAAACTAGATCTGAGTAATGGCAGGGAGGATTGTGGGATATAGCCTGGTCTCGAGCTTCTCTTAGATGCAGAGCTTTGCTATGCGGCCGACTCTGAGCCGAGGATTGGCTCCGAACCCGTGTGTAAAAACAAAGGCGAGATGAACACTCCACATGGAACGTTATGGTAAGAACATAACTTCTTTTTTTTGTCTGAACAAGTCTGATGACTCTGCATCTGAATATGAAGACATGCAACTCCTCTCTACTTATGAGGATTCTGATGCAGAGAATTCCACCCTTTCAGCCTCACCCCCAGAGGTTTTTTTTCTTTTGGGGAAACCCTTCATACCTTAAGGGGGCATTTCCAGTGGGAGAGTCAGGACTACTCTCGGCCTAAAATGAGACTCTGGATTTCTTGGATCTTTCACAGCACAGACACTTAGCCATCCCCCCAGTCCTGGATGTTGTGGAGGATGTTTTCCTAGAATCCAGCTAGTCTCCTGACACACTCACTCCTGCACCCAGAAAACCAGACCGGTACTACAAAGTCCCTGACTCGCACAAATTTCTTTTTAAAAATCCTACTGCTGACCCCAAAGTAATTTCTCAGGGACCTAAAGGGATTAAAGCAACCTCTGCTAAGAATCCCACCCCCTCAAATAGGGATTCCCGAGCACTAGACAGATGGGGTAAAAAAGTATACACCTCAACTACTCTTGCGATCGATCAGGGCACTAAATTGTCAGTTCCATATGCTAAAATTTCAGCAACATATCCTGGGATGACTCTAACAAAAAAGCCTTCCTTTCTTGCTTGTGCAGAATGTAAAGTCTTACAAAAGTTAATGCATTCTGCAAGTCAAGTAAATAAACACACCTTGCACTGATTTTTGACGCCCTAGAAGCTTCTTGCAGGGCAGCAGTCACCGGATCTGTCATTAGAAGGCATGCATGGCTTAAGGAACAGCCTTTGCCAGACCATGTCTAATCTAAATTATTGGATGCCCCCTTGCACAAAACGTATTTGGCACCAGGGCAGAAGAGGTCTTACAGATGGAAGAGAAAGCAAAATCTGTGTAGATGGTTAAAGATTTCTTATAGGTCCAGCCACCCAGGTTCAGCAGGCATTGTCCCACCAAGCACTGGTCCTTTCCTGCTCCCACTAAGCCAGTTCAGCCCAGACCCCCCCCCCCCAGACAGCTGCCACAGGGAATGCAAAGATCTAAGCAGTGGGCTACATCCACTTCAAAACCAGGGAGTTCTACGCCACCCCCTTATGGTAAGAACTCACAATGCCTCACCTCCCCCACCCCCTCCCTCTGCCCACCTTCACTTACCCCTAGGAGGAAAAACTCTCCTTTCATGCAAACACCTGGGTAACCATTACCAACGAATGCTGGGTTCCCAACTTAGTGTCCCAGGGATATAGATTTTCTTTCCCCACCCTTTCAACCCCAAAAGGGTTCCTAGATCTCCCTCCAAACCAGTGGGCAGAGGTGCAAAAGCAAGTCCTTTCCCTGCTCTGAGGACAGTAGATCACATTCCTGCAGAACAGAAAGGCCAAGGTTTCTACTCCAGACTCTTTCTGGTACCCAGAAAAGAGGGCACCTGGCACCCCTTCTCTATCTATCCATTCTAAACCATCTTCCTGGTGATCCCAAAATTCAAAATGCTCACCCTCCAGCAGCTGCTACCCATGCTGTCCAAGGACGCTTGGTTAGTCATCCTAGATCTAAAGGAGGCCTACCTCCACATTCCTGTCAGGGAATCCTGCAGAAAATAGCTCTGTTTCTGGCAGGATCTCGGCAGTTTCAGTTCTCTACGCTTCCCTTTGGCTTATCTACTGCTTCCACTGTTTTAACATTTCTGGCTCTGGCCATTGCCTTCTGCAGACAAAGGAATATCCATATTTACCCATACTTAGACTGTGTAATTCAGGCAGATGGCCAGGAAAAGGTGCTGAAGCACCTGGCCTTTGCAAAGTCCCTACTAACCTCCCTAGGGTACACAATCAAAAAGAAATCCAAACAGGTGCCCACCCAAAGGATTATATTCCTTTGAACAAGCCTGGACACAGCATCCCAGATGGCATTCCTGACACCAGAAAAGCAAATTTTCCCGACTGCCTACTTCTCTCATCTAGCCACCAGACCCCAGCTGTCTACAAGGAAAATCCTGCAAGCTTTGGGGTTCATGGCATCTTCATGCTACTCATTCCATATGCCAGACTGCATATGAGGAAACTTCAATGGTACCTAAAGTCTTTGGTGTCAACACTGTCAAGACCTGGAGACTCTAACATCTATAATTCCTTGCCTTAGAAAAGATTTCCTTGGGCAGCAGCATGCTCCCACAACAAGGGACTGCCTTTCTCACCACCCCCTGGCACCCAGACCCTCACCACAGATGTATCAAACTGTGCCTGGGGTACACACCTGGATGGCAGGGGCATACCAGGGCCATTAGTGCCCACAGCAAATCCCTCTGCACATCAACCAAAAAGAGATGGCTGTCCACGCCTTGATAGGTTTCATGCCCCTTCTCTCCCCAGGGGCTATCCTGATCAAAACCGACGTCTCTGATGTGGTATATCAAGAATCAGGGAGGGACTCCTACTTTCCCTTTGGCACACAACCTCGCAACTCCACCTGTTATCACAATTCCTACCAGGTGTTCTCAACTCTCTGGCAGACCAATTAAGCATAAATTGTCTGGACCCACACGAGTGGCAGCTCAAAAAATGAACCTTCACCCTCATAACTCAGAAATGGGGCAGCCCGAAGGTCGACCTCTTTGCTTCCCATGCCAACCATCATCTCAGCAAATTCTGCACCAGGGAGCATCACTGCATGGCTTGGAAAGTGGATGCCCTGTACTTCCCCTGGGTCAATCTGTCTGTGCCTTTCCTCTACTACCTCTCATCTCCAGGGTACTGCTCAAAATAAAGAAGAAAAAACCAAGGACAAGTCTTATAGCTGCAGACTGGCCATGCCAGCACTGGTACCCCTTGCTGCGCAGCCTGTCCCCTCTGCCACCCTGGCATCTTCCTCAGATTCCAAGCCTTCTGATCCAGAGGGAAGGGGACTTCATGCATCCCCAATTGCACACACCTAGTTTGGCAGCTTGGCTTATTCCCTAACCCTTGATCAATCTGCCAACCTCAGTAAGCAGATTGTAGATGTATGTGAGGCCAGATGCCCCAGTGTTAGAAAGTCTTATGCTGACAAATGGAAAAGGTTCTGCACCTGGATTCTGGCTAAGGGAGCCAATATGGCACAGCCCTCCCTCTCATCCTGGATTACTTGACTGACCTGCCACACAGTGGCCTCTTTCCTCTATTAAAATTCATGCCTCTGCTATCTCTGCTCATTTTCCCACTGAGCCGCCCCTTTTCTCACACCCTTTGATCAAACGGCTCCTAAGAGCGGCTAGCAACTTGAGGCCACCCAGAAGAGCACCAACCCCAGCTTTGGGACCTTAACTTTCTGTTGGAAAAGCTCACCCTTCCCCCCTTTGAACCAGCTTCTTCTGCAGAGCTAAAATTTCTCTCCTAGAAGATGGCTTTCCTTCTGGTCACTTCTTTAGCCAGAGGACTCTCCGAGGTGTAAGTACTCATGGCTGTGGAACCCTTCATTTTCCATGCTGACAGGGTATCCCTCAGGACCAACCCATACTTCATGCCCATGGTGGTGTCCAGTGTGGCTCTTAACCTATCAATTGATTTGCCCACCTTTTTTCCTAATCCTGAGAACAAGGGGGAAATGATCCTGTACATTCTAGATGCGACAGACAGCTCAGATTCTATCTAGACAGGACTAAATCCTTTAGAAAGTGTGATCAATTGCTGGTTAGCTTTGCTACAGGGGCAGAAGGCAAAGCCATCTTCAAACAGTTTCAAAATGGATAGCACATTGCATCCATTTCTGGTACAAACAACACGGAAAGCTTCCCCCCAAGGGGGTCAGGACTCAGTCCACCAGAGCAGTCTTCTCCGCAGCTTTCCTCAGAGGAGTCCCCACCAGGGACATCCTGGAGGCTGCCACCTGGACATCTTTTCACACTTTCACCAAACATTACCACCTGTCTCTTTTCTCCAAATCCAGGGCAGGGTTTGCCTGTGCAGTCTTGCAGGGCATCCTAACCAGCCCCTTGTTTCTTTGACTGCCTCCACCCTTTTCCTCAGCTTTGGTAATCAATCCAAATGTGATGACTGCAACAGTAAAACACGAAGAACGTAGTACAGATGTTCTTCATTTTTCACTGTTGCAGTCTTCACACTAGGGTTATCTGCTTGCAGGTTACTGCCTGCAAGTAGCCCTCAGTCAGCCCAGATACTGGAGTCCTGGGATTTCTGCATCGGATGCTGTAGCATCTTCCATGATGTCAGGTCGTCATGGGTATAAAACATGCTGCCGACTACATTACATCAGCTTTTTTTGCCACGTGGGAGCCCAAAGCAGAAGCAGTTCATAAGTGCTGGTCGGCCGCTTCTTGAAATTTTCATTTTTCGAGTTTCAAACTTGAATTCTTCTAAAGCTAAGTACCCTGTAGGGGAACCTTTTTTCTTGCTCTAACCGATGTCCGAAAACTCTGACAATTGTCTTGCCTGTGGAAAGCAAAATACCCCAGATTCATTCTTAGTCATCTGTTTAGGCCCAGACCACGACGTTCCTTGCTGTAGGTTGTGCCTTGTTTAATGCCCAAACTTTTTGTCGTGCTATCTTTGTCACAAAATTCTTTTGCTGTCGTTCTCCGTATTCTGAAATGGCTTCGATAAGCTATCCGACTACCGATCTTCCCAAAAAACGAAAGGATAAAGGCAGACCGCATAGGTCCAAAACTGCCGACTGCACTTCCTTTAAGCTGTACACCAGTGCGCTGGTACTCAGTGAGGCACTTTCGCAGCCACTGATACCCGCTTCTACAGATTCGCCGGCCTTTGCTGAGACCCATTCGGAGTCTGGTATGCCGCGAGATGCTTCGACCATGGAACCTGCGGATGTCTTTGTTTTTGACCAAAACTACCGAGTTTCTCAGGCTCAGAGTTACCACTATGTGGTGTTTTTCAAGAATTTTGAGGTTTGGTTTCCAGTGGTGTTTCCAGTGGTGTATTGTCACAGAAACAAATACTTAGAATGGCTGAAGACGTATCTTCAATTGGGGGAAGCCAGCCTTACCCCTCTAAAAGACAAAATTGATTTTCCTTCTGATTCTACAGACCATGAGTCCTATGACTCTGATCCCTGTGATTAGCAGGACATTCCCTTATCTACCTATGAGGATTCAGATGCAGAGGATTCCATTCCCTCTGCCTCCCCTCTAGATGACTTTTTTTCTTTTGATGAAACCTTGCATACTTTGAGAGCATTTCCAGTGGGAATGCCAGGACTACCTTCTGTCCAAAATGAGACTGATACTTTTAGACTTCTCTCAGCACAGGCCTCTAGCTATACCCCTTATCCTGGACATTGTAGATGATGTCTTTATGGAATCCAGTCTTACTCCTAATACTTTGCCCCAGCTCCTAGAAAGCCTGACAGGTACTAATGAGTACCTGACTCTTACAAATTTCTCTTTAATAATCCCACTGCTGATCCAAAGACAATTTCCCAGGGACCTAGAGGCATTCAGGCTACTACAGCCAAAACCCTCTACCCCTTCGGACAGGGATACTTGAGCTTTAGACAGATGGGTTAAGAAGGTGTATACCTCTGCAAGTCTTACCATCAGGATTGAATTGCCAGTTTCACATGTTGAAGTACCAGCAGTATATTATGGAACTAATTAAACAAAAAATGTTGTTGCTTCCAGATTGTACAGAAAATAAAGATTTAAAAGTTATTGCATTCTGCAGACCAAGTTAGTAAATATATTTTGCAGTGTGGCTTTTAATGACTTAGAAGCATCTTGCAGGGCTGCTGTCACTGGGTCTGTACTGAGAAGGCATGCTTGGCTGAAGGAGCAAATCTTGCCAGACCACGAGAAAGCAAAATTACTAGATGCTCCATTAAACCAGAAAAGTTTGTTTGGCTCAATAGCAGAAGTAGTTCTTAAAAAGATGGAGGAAAAAGCTAAAGCTATGCAAGCTGTTAGATCTCTTGCAGGTGCAGCCATCTAGATTCAGTAGGCATTGGCCTTCTGAAAACTGATCGTTTTCAGCCCCTTCCAGGCATTCAGTCCGAACCCAGGGGCAGCAGGCCACCAAGACTACAGTCTCAGGGTATGCAGAGATCTAAACAATGGAGTGCTCCCTTCTCTAAAACGGAGTGGTAAGCCACCCCCTTATAGAAAAAGTTCACAATGACTTATCTGTCTTGCTTGAGAGATGCTCAGTAAAGAAATCCAGCACCATAAGGACCAAAATAGTATCTTGCTTCCCAGCAAGGCCGAAGTTCTTGCACTCCTAGGAGGAAAACTCGCCCTGCGTGCAAAAAAACTATGTCCATTACCCAAGACTGATGAGTCCCAAACGTATCCCAGGGATACAGGTTCCACTTCCACTCTCTGCCAACCCCAAGTGGGTTGCCAGACCTTCCTCTAAACCAGTGGGCAGAGGCTCAAAAGCAAGTACTTTCTCTTCTCAGTATCAGAGCTATTCAACCTGTGCCAATAGAACAAAGGGGACAGGGTTTCTACGTCAGACTGTTTCTGTTGCCCATAAAAGAGGGCTCTTGGTTCCCTATCCTTGATCTGTCGATTCTCAACATCTTCTTGGTGGTCCCAAAATTCAAAATGCTGACTCTGCACCAGCTTCTTCCAATGCTATCCAAGAACTCCTGTCTAGTCATCCTAGACTTAGAAGAAGCTTATCTGCACATCCCCATAAGGAAATCTTGCAGGAAATATCTGTTTCAGGGCAGGCTCTAGGCACGGTGAATTTTCTGCACTTCCCTTTGGCTTATCTACTGCACCCATGTCATTCACAAAGTGCCTGGCTCCAGCTATTGCATACTGCAGGCAGAGAAATATTCAAATTTACCCTTACTTAGACAATTTCTTAATTCAGGCGGACAGTCAGGAAATGCTACTTTAGCACCGGTCACTTGTAAAGAGACTTCTAACTTCTCTGGGTACACCAATGAAAGGACGTCACAACTGGTGCCCAGAAAAAAGATTGTATTCCTGGAGGCAAGCTTGAACACAACTTCCAAGATGGCATTCCTAACACCAGGAAAAACAGGTTTATTTGACAAACTACTTTGTAACTATTGGCCACTCAAACCCAGCTATCTGCAAGAAAAATTCTACAAGCCCTAGGGTTCATGGCCTCATGCATTCTTCTAATTCCACATGCAAGACTGCATACGAGGAAACTTCAATGGTACTTAAAAAAAAAAAAAAAAAAAAAAAAAAAAAAAAAATTGACAACATTCTAAGGGCCTGGAAACCCTGATTCCTATCATTTCTGGTCGATGGGCAGAGGCACGCAACCACAACAAGGGACTTCCTTTCACTCCACCCCTCACCACCCAAACTCTGACAAGACGCTTCAGTCTATCCGTGTGGGGCTCGCATGGCAGGCAAATGCATTAAACGCAAATGGAGCCCAGGTCAAATTTCCTTGCATGTCAATCAAAAAGAAATGTTAGCTGTACAGAATGCTCTGACAGCCTTCAAATACCTTATCCTTCAAGGATAACTCCGGATAAAGACAGACAACACCACAGATGTTCGTGTTTCACTGTTGCAGTCATTGCACTTGGGTTATCCTGCTGGCAGGCTACCCGCAGTCGGCCTGAATTCCAGAGTCCTGGTCCGGCGTTGGTTGCTGTCATCTCTTCCCTGACGTCAGTGCGCCAGGGGTATATAAGATGCAGCCGATGCCATTTTCTTCAGTCTTTCTTGCCGCGTGGTGCCCGAAGCAAAAGCAGTTGGCAAATGCCGGGCGGCAGACTCCTGAGATTTTCAAAATTGAATTTCAGATCCGAAGTCTTCAGTAAAGCTAAGTACCCCGTTGGGGAAACTTTTTTCTTGCTCCAGACCGGTCAGTAAAAGTTAACAATTGTATTTCTTGTGGGAAGCAAATACCTCAAGGATTTTCATTCTTACTGTATTCCTTGCCTAAGCCCTGACCACGATGTTGCTAGTTGTCGGTTTTGTGCTAGATTTAACCAACACACTATTAAGCGTCTGTACGATTTTGCCTTTCATTACTTTGGCCGAAGGTTTAACTATATAATGCCGTTGGAACAGCCGACGACCGGAGTTCATAAAAAGCGCAAGGAAAAAGAAAAGGACAGACACCAGATGTCCAAAACCGACGAAGCCTCCACTAGGCCAGTCGCCGGTTCTCAGTGAGGAGCTTTTGCAGCCTGACACACCCGCTACCTCAGAGCCACAGGCCGCCTCAGACTCCCACGTGGAGACAACTAGGCCTCTAGATACTCAAGGTATTGGGCCTTCGGAAACTATTCCCTCAGGTGGGTCCGGAGCCGCTGAGCAGGCATCTGCTTCTGAGGGCGTTTTCAGACCTACACAGTTGTATATCAAGCCAACTTCAGCTTCCAAGGCAAAGACTAAAACAGCCTTAAAGACAAAGAAACAAGTACAGCATTCTCCTTGACAGACTTCCATGCCTAAGAAAAATGCTCAAAATGGCCGAAGACCTAATTACTTTGATCAGGGGTTCCCATCCCCCTCCTGATAAGAGGCCTAGGCAAGACACTGATTATGAATCCTCTGACCAGGTTTCCATTTCATCTGACTCCTCTTCAGAACAGGGATATTCTCTTCCTCCCTATGAGGACTCTGATGCTGAAGAATCTATCCCTTCAGCCTCTCCTGTTGAGGACTATTCTTTTGGGGTAACCCTGCACACCATGAGGGAGCATTTCCACTGGGAGAGCCAAGATTATTCAGAATCCAAGAAAAGTATCAGATTTTCTTTTACTGCCTCAGCATAGATCTCTTGCTATTCCACCTGTACTAGACATTGTAGATGTATTTTCAGAGTCAGGACTGTCTCCAGACCCTGTTGCTGACCCAGAAACTATCTCTCAGGGTCCCAAAGCGGTCAAGGCTTCCACTGCAAAAAAACCCTGTCCCCTCTGATAGGGATTCTAGAGCACTGGACAGACAGGGGGGGGGAAGGTTTACACATCTGCTACCTTGGCGGTAAGGGCTTTAAATTGTCAGTTTCATATGCTTAAATATCAGCAATACTTAATGTCACTGCTAAAACAGAAAATGCTGACTAATTCTGAATGTTCTGAATACAAGGAAATGCCGGATTTATTGCATGCAGCTGAACAAGTGGGAAAGCATACTTTGCAGTGTTTTGATAAACTGGAGGTCTCTTGCAGGGCCGCTGTTACAGGCTGTCATTCGAAGGCATGCTTGGTTAAAGGAACAGAATCTGCCTGATCATGTTAAAGCAAAATTATTGGATGCTGCATTACAGCATGATACTTTGTTTGGTGTTGAGGCAGAAGAGGTGTTAAGAAAATGGAGGATAAAGCAAAATCTATGCAGACAGTAAAGGATTTTTTACAAGTTCAGCCACCCAGATTTATCAGAAACTGGCCTAAGAATTGGTCCTTTCCAGTGTCAGACGGACCACAAAGAGGCAGATACAGACACCCTAGAGGCAGATATAGGCCCCAAGACTCATACAGGCCTAAACAATGGGGTGCTTCTACTTCCAAAAGCGGAGAAGAAAAGTCACAGCCATTTAGAAAACAGCCCCAGTGACTTTCCACTGCAAATGCCAAACACTTACCTTTTGGCAGCACCCTTATGGGGAAAGCTAGCACTTTTCTCAAAATTGGCACATGATCACCCAGGACAAATGAGTACTGAATATTGTTTCTCAGAGTTGCAGGTTCCACTTTCGCACCTTTCCAAAGACAAAAGGTATGCCAGACCTGCCACACAATCAATGGCCAGAGGCACAAAAGCAAATTTCATCTCTGGACATGAGGGCTATTCAGCAAGTACCACAGCAAGACCAGGGGCAAGGATTTTACTCGAGACTTTTCTTGGTACCCAGAAAGGACAAAGCCTGGAGACCAATACTGGACCTGTCTATTCTAAACACTTTTCTGGACGTTCCAAAATTCAAAATGTTGACACTGCAGCAACTTCTGCCCATGTTGGGCAAGAAGGCTTGGCTAGTAACTTTGGACCTCAGAGGCATATCTGCATGTCCCAGTCAGACAATCTTGCAGAAGATACCTCAGATTCATAGCTGGCTCAATACACTACCAATTCTCTGCACTGCCCTTTGGCTTATCTACTGCGCCCAGGGTCTTCACAAAATGCCTGGCACCGGTAATTGCATTTTGCAGACAGAGGAATCCAAATATATCCCTACTTGGACTGCCTTATTCAAGCAGACAGCAAGGACTTTCTACTAAAGCATCTGGCGTTTGTAAAAAGATTACTAATTTGCCTAGGGTACACAGTAAACAAAAAGAAATCAAAACTAGTACCCTCTCAAGAGATAATATTCCTGGGTGCAAGCTTAAATCCAACTGCCCAGATGGCTTCTCTCTCGCCAGACAAGTAAAGGCAACTGACTTCTTACTTCGAAAAAATGGCAACAAAAACCCAGTTACCTGCAAGAAAAATTCTGCATGCTTTGGGCTTTATGGCATCCTGCATTCTACTAATTCCATATGCAAGACTGCATATGAGGAGGCTACAAAGGTATCTAAAAAGTGCTTGGACTCAACGTTGCCACAGCATGGAAACATTAATTACCCTCATTCCCTGCCTACAACAGGAGATGTAATGCGATCCTATCTTGCCTACATTCATAACTGATGCGGCTCCGACTCGGCCGATACACTAGCACGAAGTCTCTCATTGGCTGGGCCAACCCCTTATCCCAGGATGCACCACGCCCAAACCCCCAGATTTCGTTTGCCGCTCCTAGAGTAACAACGTGGTCTCGACTTGGCTGTGGCTAAGTACCCTTCTTTTCTGGCCTTTTGGTCGCATTTTTGGCAGTTAGCTTTAAAGTTTATACTTAAACAGCTATTTTAATAGCTATTTTGTTGTTAGATTGTGATCGACTGTGTTTGTCTTTTTGGATTGTTGTGGTAATTCCTTCTGTTTGGCGGGCTAGGCCCGTTTGAGTTAGAGGGCCTTTGCCCTATCTCTTGTCGAGCGTTTTAAGTTAGAGCTCCCCCCCCCCCCCCTTCCCTCCTTGTGTGTTGAGTTACAGTTGGTATGTCTGACAAAGAAAAGGAACATAAGCCATCGGGCTTTAAAGAAATGTTCAAAATGCAATTACAAGATGTCGTTGACAGATGGCTTCGCCATCTGTGTTTATTGTCTAGGGGCTAAACACTTGCAAGAATCTTGCAGTGTTTGCCATGCCATCTCCTCTCATGTCCTACATGAGAGAAAAAATAAGCTGATCCTGAAGGGTTTGATCAAGCCAGCCTTCGAGGAAGCTTTGGCTTCATCTCCCTCCTCAAAATCAAAGCAAAAGAAGTCTTCGGTTCCGACAAGTCCATTGGAGCCGCTTGCAAAAAGCAAAATCTGTCCCCTTCCTTGGCTCCACTGGCCTTGGAGCCGCAGGATAGGGGATCTAAATCTGGGTCTCCTTCCTCAGCTCCACTGGTTTTGGAGTCTCGGGATGAGAGATCAGGTACTCTGTCTCCTTCCTCGGCTCCACTGATTTCGGAGCCGCAGGATAGAGGATCTAAATCTGGGTCTCCTCTTTCGGCTCCTTTGGTCTCTGAGCCGCAGGAGAGTGTTTCTGCTCTGGGGTCAATTTCGTCTGCTCCTGAACCGTCGACGCCGTAAGGGGTCTCTGTTCTGGTAGAGTCGGCTTTGTCTCCGATCCTTTTGGAGCCGATTCGGAGCCGGCCTCCTAGCTTTGTCTCTGAGCCGATAGAAAACGTTTCTTGGCCCCCTTCTGTTTCCTCCAGGCTTTCAGATTCGGATGTAGATAGGGTGGTCCAAAGGCTCCTCCAGTCGCCGGTCTTATCCAAATTATTTTCGGCTCTGGCCCAGTCGGCCCTGGAGATGGCCCTTTCGATAGTTTCTTCCTCCTCTGACAACCTTGGTGTCGTCTGAGTCTGAGTTCGTAGAGTCGGGTGAAGTCCTTGAATCTGTTCCGAGACCCACTGCTAGTCTATCGGCACCGACTTCAGCTCCAACCCTTTCAGTTCCTTCCAGAGGTTTTGGTTCTCTGGTGTCCTCAGCCGGGCCAGAGGGGGATTCGTCGGGGCTTCTAGTTTCGGCCCCTAGTCTCCCTCTTGGCGCCTCGGCTAGGGGGAACCCTGACACCGGTCATGGTCTTGGAGACGGGCCTCTCCTCAGATTCTGGTGGGCCCGCCTTCGAGGCTATGAGGAGCGCGCTGGCCAAGTCTCTAGTGACTTCACCTGAATCTGCAACTCCTTCCCTAGACACGGCGACTAGAGCTTCTGGTGCCCCCCTGTCTTTGGACGGGGCGGCTCCTAGGCCTGAGGATTCCTCCTTGTGTGGTCCCCTGTTTTCCGAGGAGCCTTCAAAGTTCGTGCCTGAAGAGCCCCCCAGGAAAAAATTGTGCAAGAGGAAGCACATAGACTCTCCAGATGAGTCTGTCACCTCGGATACAGACCTTGATGCGGAAGGGTCCCCTAAGTCGTCATCTGACTGTCTCATTCTCTGATATCATGGAGATCGAGAGAGAGGGGCGACTGGCCATCCAAAACCCCTTCCGCGGAGGAGTCTGTCTTCCTCAAGGCCTTCGGATCCCAACCCTCCGCCTCCTGGGTGTCTCCACCCTTCAATGAGTTACTGGACCTTATTTGTTGAAGGGTGTGGGAACACCCTGATTCTGTGAAGCCAGTTCCTTCTCGCCCCAACAAGTTTTTATCCGCACTCCCTGGCAAGGAGTTTCTAATCAAAGGAGTTCCGGTTGATGCTATGGTGGTGGCGTCTGCCACCCAGCAGGATGTGGCAGAGACATCTACGTCTATCCATACTCCTAACATCGAGTCCAGGAGCATCGATAGGTACGGGAAGCGTACCCTGACTTCAGCGACCTTTACTCTGCGGTCGCTGAATTATTTGTCACTTTACGAGGCTCCAAAGGGATCTCATAAAGGAGTTGGGAGATACCCTGTCGGGTAACTTGCCTGAGGCGTTGAAGCAGTCCATCAATGCCCAGGTGTCTACCCTTTCATCGATTGTTAACTCTTCCATGAGGCTCATATTGTATACAGCCGAAGGGGCGGGTAGGGCAGCGAGTTCGGGCGTAGCCCTTAGAAGGCAAGCCTGGATGCGCTTGTGTCACTTTGCTGAGGCGTTCAAGTCGTCCTTCACCAACGCTCCATTTGATGGGTCCTCTCTCTTTGGACCCAAGGTGAAAGACACTCACTAGATGTGAGCAGGAGGGGTAAGACTTTGTCTGCCGTTGGGGCCTGTTTTTCACTTCCCTCTAGACCTTATCCCAAGGCTCAGAGGGGAGGAAAGATGTGGTTCAGAAAGTCCCAAAAGTCTTTCCCTGCCCATCAGTGACCCCCCTTCCAGAGCCAGGGGGGGGTGTGATTATTCTGGAAGACGTCGCCCTAGAGGCGCCGGAGGCCCCTGCAACTCAGACCGCGAATCCTTTTGTGGTTCCTCCTTTCAGCGTCCCTGAGGGTCCGCCCGACTGTGCGTCACCGGAGCCAGTCGGGGGTCGATTCTCGGCGCATCCAACGGCCTGGGGTTCCATCACTCAGGATCAGTGGGTGCTTTGTATCATCGCCGGAGGTTACACCATCCCCTTTATCTGTCCCCCTCCACCGTCAAGGAAATCCCGGACGTGCCACCCAGTCAAGGGGATCAAGCAGCCATAGAGGTCGCAAAGCTGCTCGGAAAGGGAGTCATCCAACCAGTCCCCGCAGACTAGACCGGATTAGGAACTTACTCAAGGTTATTTTTGGTGCAGAAAAGAACAGGGGACTCTAGACCCATTCTGGATCTCGGCCACCTAAACCGCTTCGTAAAGAAGTCCAAGTTCCGGATGGTCACATTGCAATCTATTTTCCCATTGCTGGAGAAAGGAGGATGGATGTGCTCCATCGATCTCAAGGACGCCTATTATCACATCAAGATAAACAGGGCTTCCAGGATACATTTACGCTGCCGCCTAGGAGCCAGTCACTTCCAGTTCCGGGCCCTGCCCTTTGGTCTCACCACAGCCCCCAGGGTGTTTACCAAATGTCTGGCAATGGTGATGGGTCACCTGAGAAGTCTGGGATTCCAGGTGTTTCCATATCTAGACTGGCTCCTCACCGTCCCCACCAGGCATTTTCTTACTCAAGCCATGAGTGCTACCATCGAGTTGGGACATCTATTAGGAATTACATTCAACTGGGAAAAGTCTGTATTGCTGCCATCACGGCGTGTTGCCTTTATAGGCGCAGAGCTAGACTCTGTAGAGATGTGAGCATTCCTTCCAACAGAGAGGATAAAGATACTACAGGACCAAGTCCTAGCCCTACTACCCCGAAGGAAAGCCCCAGCCAGGATGGTCCTTCAGCTTTTGGGGTCGATGGCGGCCGCCATTCTCCTGGTCACTCTGGCAAGATTGCACATGCGAATTCTTCAATGGCTCCTGTCGACTCAGTGATCATACCAAGATCTGCCATTGTCCTACCCGATTCTCATCACGGAAATGTGCCGGCGAGATCTTCATTGGTGGCTCCTTTCCTCCAACCTGAACCAGGGGAGACTCTTCTGCCCCCCTTCCCCCATTGCCACAGTGACCACGGACGCCTCCCAGATAGGGTGGGGGGGCATTATCTGGGCAGGACGGTTCAAGGCACGTGGCAAGATCACGAAACCCACTTACATATCTTTGTTCTGGAAATGAGTGCAGGGCTTCTAGCGTTGCAGGCACTTCACAGCTCTCTTCTCAAGTGTACCATCGCAATCTTCTCAGACAATATGGCAGTAGTATGGTACCTGAACAAGCAGGAAGGAACCAGGTGTTATCCTCTTTGCAGAGAAGCCATGAGAGTGTGGAACTGGGCGATCACTTCCCAGAGATTTCTAGTGGCAACGCACATTCCGGGGAAGTCCAATGTGATAGCAGGCAGGCTGAGCAGAGTTATTCTGATGCCTCACGAGTGGTCCCTGAACGACCAAGTAGCGGCTCGGATCTTCTCCAAGTGGGGGTTGCCCTGCTGCGACCTTTTCGCCAGCTCCTGGAATGCGAAGTGCAGCAATTTCTTCTCCCTGATCCCCCCCCCCCCCCAGGGGGAGTCACCCAGGTACGCTCTAGTCCACATTTGGCCCTCCAGTCTGCTCTACACCTTCCCTCCGGTCCCTCTACTGCCAAAGGTGATTCAGAAGGCGATCTGCTTGGGAAGCAGCATGATTTTGATCGCACCACACTGGCCCCGCCAAGTTTGGTTTCCCTTCCTTCGGAAGTATGCAGCGAAGGATCCTTGGATTCTGGACCCAGTTCCAGACCTCCCGACTCTTCAGTCGAATCATGCCCATCCATCACTGCGAACTCTCAAGCTAGCGGCTTGGCTGCTCCACTTCCGACCTTAGTCAGACAGCATATCCTTTCGCCTGAGGTGGTCTGGATTGTCTTCTCACAGCGCTTCCACTAAGGAGATGTATTCTAATAAATGGAAAAGGTTTGCCATTTGGGCCCAGCCGCACAACCTTGACCCTCTGACAGCTCCGGTGTCGGCAGTATTAGATTTTTTGGCAACTCTTTAGACAGGGTTCCACTGTCTCCACGCTTAAAGTCCAATTGGCAGCGATTTCTAATTATCATGTTGCCTTTGAGCCTTCACTCATGAGTCATAAGTTGTGTAAGGCCTTTCTCAAGGGAGCTTGGTTGCTTCGCACCCCGGTGTCGCAACCTGTTTTGCCATGGGATTTGAATGTAGTTTTAGGAGCCTTGACATCTCATCCCTTTGAGCTGGCGGCCACTTGAGCAAAAGTTCTTATCTTGGAAGACTGCCTTCTTGGTAGCTATTACTTCAGCCAGAAGGGTTTCGGAGCTTCAAGCCCTTTCTGTCAAGCCTCCTAATCTGATCTTTCACAAGGATAGAGTATCTCTAAGACTAAACCAGTCATTTATTCCGAAGGGTTCTTCTGCTCTGTCTGCAGCAATCTATAGAGTATCCGAAATTTTCCAACAAGGCAGAATACAGACTTCAGTTGGATGTGCATAGACAACTGAGGTTTTACTTGGATAGGGCACAGCAGCAGAGGAAATCAGACCAGTTGTTTGTGGCCTTTGCGGATAACAGGATTAGCAAAGCAGTAACCAAGACAACTATCGCTAGGTGGATTAGGGATTGTGTTTTATTTATGCATCAACAGGAAGGGACCTTTCATTTCTAGTTAGAGCGCATTCTACTAGGGCTATGGCAACTTCAGTTGCCTTCCACGCCAGACTGTCTGTGGATGAGATATGTGCAGTGGCCACTTGGGCTTCTCCACATACATTTATTTCTCCTTGCAAACTGGATGTGGCCTCTAGTGGTCGGGCGTCCTTTGGTTCCACAGTGCTCAGGAGTGTTTTCCAGTGAGCCTCCCAGGATCTAGGTTCTAGGGACGCTGTCCCATCAGTTATGTATGTAGGCGAGATAGGATCGCATTACATCTTTTAGTTATGTACTTACCATAACGATAGATGTATGTGATCCATCTCGCTTACATTCTTAGTACCCGCCCTCCTTCCCCCTACCTGTTGGATCTGGAGGAAACACTGTTGTGCAGTCGGTTTGGCACATGTGGGTGAGTTGTTGTGGGGCAAACAAGATCTGGGGGTTTGGGCGTGGTGCATCCTGGGATAAGGGGTTGGCCCAGCCAATGAGAGACTTAGTGCTAGTGTATCTGCCGAGTCGTAGCCGATTCTCTGCTCCGAGCCCATCAGTTATGAATGTAGGCGAGATGGATCACATCTATCGTTATGGTAAGTACATAACTAAAAGTTTCGGTGGTGGGCACTGACATGTCACCACATGGGCAGCCATTCCCTTTACCCACAGATGCATAGGATTATGCCTGGGGAGCCCACATGGCGGGAAATTGTATTCAGGGCACGTGGCCTGCAAGCTAAATGCATCTTCATATCAACCAAAGAGATGCTAGCTGTACAGAATGCCCTGACAGCCTTCAAGGATCTACTGCATGCAGGACAACTGTTGATAAAGATGGACAATACTACAGTCATGTGGTACATAAGCAAGGGGGCACACATTCCTACCCCCTTTGCAGGCAAGCCATGACTTTGTGGAACACATCATTGACTTATCAAGTGCATCTGCAAGCACAATTCCTGCCAGGAAAGACAAATACTCTGGCAGACGAACTAAGCAGAAACCTCATGGACCTTCACGAGTGGAAACTAGATCCACAAGTCTTCAGCATAAGGAAATGGGGATGCCCAGATATCTATTTCTCTCCCTTCACAACTGCCACCTACAGACATTCTGCACAAGGACTTATCACAAACCAGCATGGAAGGTGGATGTTCTATCATTCAGCTGGAAAAACCTTACAGTATATGCCTTTCCTCCACTGCCTCTTCTCCCCAAGGTACTCCTAAAGGTCAGACGAGAAGCCAAAAATTATACTGATTGCCCCAGACTGGCCACACCAGCACTGCTACCCAATCCTAAAGAGCTTGTCTCAAGGCCCACCCTGGACTTTACCTCAAATTCCTTCTCTAATGACCCAACAAAACAATCCGATCCTGTACAGCCAACTTAGAACCTTAAATCTGGCTGCATAGCGAATAATATAAACCAGAACACACCTCTCTCTAAAGCAGTTAGGGATGTTATTTTGGAGGCCAGAAGGCCCAGCACCAGAAAATCTCATGCAGAAAAATGGAAGAGATTCTGTGCTTGGAACCAGGCACAAGGAACTGACACGCTTGATCAAAATATTCCTCAGATTTTACAATACCTAACAAATGCCGGACAAAGGCCTATCCTTCTCTTCAATTAAGATCCATGCCTCTGCCATTTCAGCTAATTACAATACGGAACCACCTATCTTTTCACATCCACTGTTGCAGCAGTACCTCAGAGGGGCCAAAAACATAAGACCCCCAAGGAGAGCACCGTTACCTACATGGGACTTCAATTTTGTCTTGGAAAAGCTCACACTGCCTCCTTTTGAGCCAGCCAGTACAGCAGAGATAAAATTCTTATGGAAAACAGCTCTGCTCCTAGCATTAACTTCAGCAAGAAGAGTCTCAGTTACAGGCATTAATGGCTGCAGAACCTTTTATCATTTTTCATCTGGACAGGGTTTCTCTAAGCACAAACCCAACGTTTATGCCTAAGGTAGTATCCAGTGTGGCTCTTAATCAAACCATTCATTTGTCTACTTTTTACCCAATTCCACAGAATAAAGGGGAGAGACTTCTGCACTCTTTGGACATTCACAGACAGCTATGCTTCTACTTGGACAAAACTAAAGCTTTCAGAAAGACTGAGCACCTTTTTGGGCATATGCTGCAGAATCACAAGGAAAGGCCATCTCAAAGCAGACTATTTCAAAATGGATAGGACACTGCATCCGCTTCTGCTATTCACAACATGGCAAATCAGTGCCTAAGGGCATTAGGCCACATTCAACCAGGGCAGCAGCCACCTCAGCAACCTTCCTCGGAGTACCAACCAAGGATATTTTGGAGGCTGCAACTTTGACTTCAGTGCACACTTTTACAAAGCCCTACCACTTGCCTATTTACTCTAAATCCAGAGCAGGCTTTGCCACTGCAGTTCTGCAGGGCCTCATAGCCACTCCTAATTCTATTTAGACCCAGCCGCCCAACCTCAGCTTTGGGATTCAACCCAAGTGTAATGACTGCAACAGTGAAACATGATGGACATAGTACAGATGTGTACCTACCATAAATGTAGATGTTGGAGTGTATTCACTGTTGCAGTCCAGGTTACCCACCCACCTTCCTCCTTTTCTTAGCTGGGACTTGTCTGTACTTCTCTATTCTATACAACCTATGTGGTGTATTTGCTTGTAGATGAAGGTGTAATGTTTGTTAGTGCATGCTTTGTTATAAGCAATGTTTATAGCTTACCCTTTTGGGGGCACCTGACATCTGGGGCAAGAAACTGAAGAAAATGGTGTCTGCTGCATCTTGTATACCCCTGGCGCACTGACGGGGAAGAGGTGACAGCAAACTATGCCGGACCAGGACTTTGGAATTCAGGCAAGACTGCAGGTAGCCTGCCAGCAGGATAATCCAAGTGTAATGACTGCAACAGTGAATACACTAACATCTACATTTATGGTAGGTACACAACTGTACTTTGTGGTACATAAACAAGCAGGAGGGGAACTCATTCCTACCCACTCTGCAGGTTAGCCATGACCCTGTGGAATACAGCCTTGAGCAACCAAGTGCACCTGCAAGCTCAATTCCTGCCAGGTAAACAATTCACTGGTAGACTTAACCAGAGATCTGCTGGATCCACACGAGTGGAAGCTGGACCCTAACTCATTCAAACTTCTAATCCACAAGTGGGGGACTCTAGAGGTGGACGTCTTTTCCTCCCCCCCCAAACCATCAATCGGGCAAATTTTGCACCAGAAATACTCACAGCCAAGGGTGGAAAGTGGATGTCCTGTCCTTTACATGGGAAAACCTCTCAATTTATGCCTTCCCCCTCTTTCCTCCTCTCAAATGTACTACTCAAGATCACATAGGACAGGCTAAGGACAATCCTTATTGCCCTAGACTGGCCACGCCAGCTCTGGTATCCACTTCTACGCAGTCTGACAGCAATGCCACCCTGGCACCTACATCAGACCTCCTCCCTGCTGTCCCAGCAGGAGGGACAGATTTTGCATCCACAGCTGCGAATCCTGAACCTTGCAGCCTGGCGTATTCCCTGAATACACCACCAGCAATCCTCAGCAAACAGGTGATGGATGTCATCCTTGAGGCCAGAAAGCCTAGTACTAGGAAATCCTGTTCAGAAAAGTGGAAAAGAGATTGTTCTTGGAGCCAGTCTCAAGGAAAGGACACAGCTGTGCCCACCTTATCTCAAATCCTGGTTTACCTTTTCGAGCAACTGCACAAAGGCCTATCCTTCTCGTCTATTAAAATTCATGCCTCTGCCATCTCAGCTCATTACAATACTGCGCCACCTCAGCTCGTTACAATACTGAGCCACCTCTAGTTTCACACCCTCTTATCAAACAGTTTCGGAGAGGAGCTAATAATTTAAGGCTCCTGAGAAGAGCTCCTACCCCCTGCCTGGGACCTTAACCTTGTACTAAAGAAGCTCATGCTTTCCCCTTTTGAACCTGCTGCTGCAGCAGAGTTGAAATTCCTCTATTGGAAAACACTTACTTCTAGCCATCACTTCAGCAAGAAGAGTGTCTGAGTTACAGGCACTAATGGCTGTGGAACCCTTCATTATTTTCCATGCAGATAGGGTTTCCTTCAGGACTAACTCATCATTTATGCCCAAGGTGGTATCCAATGTGGCTTGAAACCAAGCCATTTACCAACAGTTTTCCCTAATCCTCAGAATAAAGGGAAAGGATTCTGCACTCCTTGGATGTGCGCAGACAGCTGTGGTTCTGCCTTAACAGAACTAAGCCTTTCTGAAAATCTGACCAGCTGCTTGTCAGCTTTGCTACAGGGGCAGAGGGCAAAGCCATTTCAAAGCAACGCATTTCCAAATGGATAGCACACTGCATCCATTTCTGTTACAAACACCATGGAAAACCTACTCCACAGGGGATCAGAACTCATTCCACTAGGGCTACCTCAACCTCTACAGAATTTCTCAGGGGAGTATCTTCCAGGGATATATTGGAAGTTGCAACCTGGAGTTCTGTACATTCCTTTACCAAGCATTACCACTTAACTATTTTTTGTAAATCCAGATCTGGATTTTCCACAGCAGTCTTGCAAGGCATGATTGCCAGCCCCAATACTTCTTGACTGCCTTGTCTCTTCCTCAGCTTTGGGAATCAACCCAAGTGCGATGACTGCAACAGTGAAACACTAACATAGTACAGTTGTGTACACTTAACATAAATGTAGCTGTTCGAGTGTATTCACTGTTCCAGTCCTGGTTACCCTCCCTCCTGCCCCCTGTCTCTCATTCTTTCTACCTGTCCTCTTTTTGGCCATATCTTATGGCAATGGTATTTACTTTTTACTGGAGATGTTCCACACCATGTAATTGCTTCCTATTTTGGGGGCTCCTGACATCTGGGGCAAGAGAAACTGATGTAATGGCATCGGCTGCATGTTTTATACCCATGACCTGACATGGAAGAGGCGGCAGCATCAGACGCAGAAATCCCAAGACTCTGGTATTCAGGCCGACTGAGGGCTACCTGCAGGCAGATTACCCCATTGTGATGACTGCAACAGTTAATGCACTCTAACATCTACATTTATGTTAAGTGTACACAGTGTGTATTCACTATTGCAGTCCTGGTTTCACTCCATCCTGCTTTTTTTTTTTACCTTACAAGGGACATATTGGTATTTACTTTCTACTGGTGGGGTTCTTCCACCAGAACCTGGCTCCTACTTGGGGGCTCCTGACAGGTTAGGTGAAGAAAAACTGATGTAATGGCGTCGGCTGCCTTGCTTTAAACTACTGATGACCTTACATCAGTCCTGAAGAGAGAGCAACCGACGCAGAAATACTAATTATCTGGTATTTGAGCCGGCCGAGGGCTACCCTGGCAGGGATAACCCAAATGTGATGACTGCAACAGTGAATGCACTCTAACATCTTCATTTATGGTAGGTGTACACAACTGTACTTTCAGATGACGAGTGGGTTTTTCAAGATTTTGAACCAATTTCTGTGTGTGGGATTCCAGATTTAGTCGTTTCTTGCATACAAGTTTGAGATGTCATGTATTCAGGTTGGCTGTGTAATCTTTTCTGCCATTCCTGATCCTGTATGTACAGGAAGAAGCTCATTGTAAAAATGACAGTATTTGTCTTCCATTGATGGCACTGCATAAAATATTTTAAACAAAATAGACGAAAAGGATTTAACTGGAAGCCAGGCCACATGGTTTTGCAAAACACCAACAAACCACAGTAAATTGACTGAATAAAACAAATGCTACAAGAAGTCAGTGCACCTCAGTATACTCTTAATCTCCTGGTACTTCTGCCTTTTCCCTTCGAGTAATTCAACAGTACCAACACTTTAAATACACATGTCAAAATTAATTCATTGGCAATTACAGTTAAACAATTATACAGTCACATCAAAATTTCCTGTTTAAAATGCATTCTGAATAAGTACAAGTGCATGACCTTTTTAAATATACAAATATAAGCTACAAATATAAATTGTATTCCATTAAATGCATCCTAATTTCCCCAAGTGAATAATCCAGACCCACACATATATTTGATTATTTCTGAAAATTTAAGATTCATATTCATGTTTTACATGTCAAATTTCAAAGTTCAAACAAACATCCTTATTTAGTCCCCCAGTGTAAAGAATACCGCAGTTATAAATATAGGTGGTTTCTAAGTGATTTAACCTTTAACGAATGTTCCCCCTTACCCTCATGGGTTCCGCCAATACACCTAAAAACAATGAGGTCCCATCCCCATCATGTTCAGATAGAAAATGTTGGGCTGCAGGGCGCTCCCTTTTGCCATTCCGGATAACAGCCAAAAGTTCCAATACCCTTATTCCCACCATCCTTTTGGTCTGCCCTCTGTACCACTGTGTAACCTTACATCCACATCCCAAAATACATACAACCCACAGGACTTGCAATTAAACCCCTCATTCGCCAAATACGTCCTGCCATTGATAACAGATCTTGACATATTACGTACTCTGTTAAATAGCACCCACATGGAAATGTCCCAAACTTAAGATTTTTTATGCTTGCACTCTGGGCACTGCTGGTATGCCAAACAAAATAACATGCCTCATGTTGCAAGTTCTTTCTCCTTTTTCAGAAACAAAATTATTTATTTTGTAAAACTTTGTGGAAATATGTGGAAATATGTACTGTCTTACACATGTACACCGAATATTTTAAGTTTGGATATCAATTCAGTCTGAAAACATTCCAGTTTTATGATTCATTAAGACTTTAATGGTACAGTACTAAAATGAGCTGTTAAGTAGAATACTTGCAGAAAAGAAAATAGTTCAGTCCTTGTAGTATGGTAAGTGGTGGATGTTCTTCGTGTTTCACTGTTGCAGTCATAACTGTAGGGTGCTCCTGCCGGCAGGCAGCCCGAGGTCGGCCAGAATCCCAAAGTCTGGGTCCGGCGTCGGCTGTACAAGCTAGTACCCTGACGTCAGTACGCTTTGGTACATAGCCCTCAGCCGACGCCATCTTCTCTAGTCTTTCCTGCCGTGCGGTGGAAAGCAGCTCGCAAGTCGTTGGTTGGCGATTTTCGAACAGCGTATTTTGTTGTTGTCGGTCCGAAGTTCTTACTTCTCTTCTCAAAGCTAAGTACCCGTTAGAATCTTTTCTTGTTCCTCCGATGTCAGAAAAAGTTAATTGTATAGCGTGTGGGAAACAAATACCTCATAAAGATTTCCACTCTTACTGTCTACCTTGCTTAGGCCCTGACCACGACGTTTCTTGTTGTCGGTTCTGTGCCAGGTTCAACTCTCGTACTATCAAGCGCAGGTACGATTGGGCTTTAAATTATTTTGGCAGACGCTTCAATTATAGAATGTCGTCTGACACTACCGGAATTCAAAAGAAGCGCAAAGACAAAGACAGGCCTCCGAGGTCCAAACAGGACTCGTTGCAGCTGGAGCCAGCGTCCGGTTCGGCTGTCGTCAGTGAGGCGCTTTTGCAGCCCCTGTCGTCCGCCACTTCTGAACTGATGGCCGATACGGACTCCCATGGGGAGCCATCAAGGCCCCCTATTTTAACTGCTGCAGGACCTTCGGACGTTGCTCCTTCAGATGGGTCCGGAACCGCTGTGCAGGTACCGGCTTCTGAGGGGGTTTTCAGGCCTACTCGCATCACTATTTCAAAGGCAAAGTCAAAGACTCATGTTAAGTCTAAAGTTCCTGCTCAAGCTGCTTCTGAATCTACTCCCAGGACACAGAAGCAATTATTAAAGATGGCTGAAGATTTGCTTTGAATGATTAGGGGTTCTCACCCCCCTCCTGAGAAAAGGCCTCAACAGGATGTTACTCTGGATTCCTCTGACCAGGCTTCTGTATCTTCTGATGTAATGGGATCCTATCTCGCCTACATTCACAACATATGGATCGGCTCCGACTCGGCAACTAATACATTGGCACAAAGTCTCTCATTGGCTGGGCTACTCCCTATCCCAGGATGCACTACACCTGCTTCCCCAGATCTCGTTTGCTGCTTAACAAGCTGGACGTGGTCTCGACTTGGCTGGAGCTAAGTGGTTATTTTTACCTTATTGGTACTTGACCTAGGGAATTTTTGTCCATATTAACCAAACAGCTGTTTTAACAGCTATTTCTTGCTATTTCTGATTGTTTTTTTGTTGAGTGCTTGTTTCCAGGAATTTAATTTGTTCAGTCGGGCAAGGCCCGTTTAAGTTAGAGGGCCTTTGCCCTACCTTTGAGTGCTAATTGTTTCTTATTAACTTTTGGTTAGTTGTTTTCGGGCAAAGCCCGTTTAAATTAGAGGGCTTTGGGCCGTTTAACTTGTTTAAATTGTTGAGGTAAACTTTCACCAGTACTCGCGCCAGTGTGTCTCGCGCTTTTCAGTTGGCGCTTTTTGCGTATAGTGCTATACTTGTTGTGGTAGAGTAGTATTTCCTTAGAGTTTGTACTTGTGACCTGTATCATGTCTAAGGAACAAAAATCAGGTTTTAAAAAATGCACTCGGTGCAAATATAAAATGTCCATTACAGACAGTCATTCAGTATGCGTTTATTGTTTGGGGCCGAAACATTTGCAAGAGACTTGTAGCGTCTGTCATGCGTTCTCATCTAGAGTTCTTCAAGAACGCAAGAACAAATTAATATTGAAAGGGCTTATCAAGCCTTCTTTTGAGGAAGCCTTAGATCTTCCTGTTGCTTCCAAAAAAAAAGATCGCCGGCCCCGACAAGCCCGTCGGACCCGACTTCTAAAAAGACAAAATTGACCTCTTCTTCCTCGGCTCCACTGACTTCGGGGCCGAGGGTCGAAGAGTCTGCCTCGATACCTCCTACCTCGGCTCCATTGTCTTCGGAGCCGCAAGTTGGAGTATCGAGAGGTGAATCACCTCCATCGGTTCCAATGGCTTCGGAGCCGGTGGAAGTGTGCAGCTCAGACTCTTCCCCCTTGGCTCCGAAGAAGGCTCCTTCGGTGCCGATGGTGGTCCATGCGGTGGTGGAGTCGGCGCCGATAGCATTGGAGCCGTTTCGGAGCCGGTCCCCTTCTCTCGGAGCCGAGAGGAAAGTCTTCTCGATTGTCTACCTCCTCTAAATCATCGAGACTTTCAGATTCGGACCTGGATAGGGTTTTACAGAGGCTATACCAATCTCCAGTGTTTACTAAATTGGTCTCGGCTCCAGCACAGTTAGCTTCGGAGCCGATCCCCCCTCCAACACATTCGATTCCTCCTCCAACCTCCTCGGAGCCGTTGGAGTCGGTGGTGGTGGAGCAAAGCGGAGCCATACGGTCGGAGCAGAGACCCCTTCGAGGTCTCTCGGTTCTGACTGTGCTTCCTACCCTGTCCTCCGGTTCAGGGTTTGGTACTGCGACCTCTTCAGCCGGGCCCGAGGGGAACACTTTGGGACTGGGTGCTTTGGTGCCTAGTCTTCCTCTCGGAGCATCGGCTGCTGGAATTCCCAGTGCCATCGTGGCCTCTAGACCAGTGACCTCCTTGGATTCTGGAGGTCCGGCCTTTGAGGCCATGAGGAGCGCGCTGGCCATGCCTTTGCCGGTTCAGCAAGATTCTACCTCACAGTCCCTAGATTTGGAGACTGGTGCCTCTGTTGTGTTGCAGCCCCCCCGGCAGCGGGGCCCCAGGGCCTGAGGATACCCCCATCGGGGGTTCCCTTCTTCCGGGTGGTCCGTCCGAAACTGCTTCGGAAGAACCCCCACGGAAGAAATTGTGTAAGAGGAAGCACGTAGACTCCCAAGATGAGTCTGTTACATCGGATACTGACCTCGATGACACAAAAGGGTCCCCCAAATCATCTTCGGATGATATCTCCTTCTCAGATATCTTGGAGATTCTGAGACAGAGAGGTGACTGGCAAGCCAAAACCCCTTCAGCTGAGGAGTCAGTCTTCCTCAAGGCCTTTGGGGCCCAGCCTTCCGCCTCCTGGGTGTCTCCGCCTTCGATGAACTCCTTGATTTGGTTTCTCAAGGGCGTGGGAACACCCTGATTCTGTGGAACCGGTGCCTGAGGCCCAATAAATTTGTCAGCCCCAGAAGGAGTTTCTCACAAAGGGTGTGCCTGTAGATGCTTTGGTGGTGGCTTCTGCCACACAGCAGGACGTGGCAGAGGCTTCGACGTCTATTCATCCTCCTAATAAGGATTCTAGGAGCATGGATAGGTACGGAAAGCGTACCCTCTCTTCAGCGGCCTTTGCCTTACGGTCGCTGAACTACTTATGTCATTTTACGAGGCTCCAAAGGGATCTTCTCAAAGAGCTAAATGACTCTCTTGTTGGTAACCTACCTGAGGCGCTGGCCCGACTGTTGGCACAGATGACTACCCTCTTTTCTATTGTTAACTCGTCCATGAGGCTCATTTCATATGCAGCCGAAGGCAGTAGAGCAGGAACAGGCGTTGCCCTCAGGAGACAAGCCTGGTTACGCTTGTGTTCGCTCATGGAGGCCTTCAAGTCTTCCTTCGCCCGCCTTTGATGGGTCATCTTTGTTTGGACCCAAGGTGAAGGACACACTAACTCGGTGCGAGCAGGAGGGCAAGACTTTGACTGCCGTTGGGGCCCGATTTTCCGCTCCTTCTAGGCCTTATCCCAAGGCTGGGAGAGGAGGGAAAATGTGGTTTAGAAAATCTCGGAAGTCTTTCCCTACTCCACCCAGTGATTCCCCCTCCAGAGGCAGGGGAATTTTGGAAGACGCCGCCCTAGAGGTGGCAGAGGCCCCCGTAACTCTGGAGACCGCGATTCCTTTCGTGGTTCTTCATACAACCAGCGTTCCTGAGTTGTTGCCCGACTGTGCAACTCCGGAGCCAGTCGGGGGTCGCTTTGCGGCGCACCCACAAGCTTGGGAATCCATAACAAGCGATCAGTGGGTGCTTCACATTATTACCGGAGGATATATCATCCCCTTCAACAAACCCCCCCTTTCTTTAAGGGACATCCCGGACGTACCACCCAGTCAGCGGGATCAGGCAGCATTAGAGGTTTCAAAGCTGCTAGAAAAAAGAGCCATCCAGCCTGTCCCCATCGACCAGATCGGATCAGGAACTTACTCGAGATTATTTTTGGTACCAAAAAAGACAGGGGACTTCAGGCCCATTTTGGACCTCAGTTCATTGAATCGTTTCGTAAAGAAGTCCAAATTCCGAATGGTCACTCTTCAATCTATTCTTCCTTTGCTGGAAAAAGATGCATGGATGTGCTCCATAGATCTCCAGGACGCTTACTATCACATTCCCATAGCTCAAGAGTCCAGGAGACATTTATGCTTCCGCCTCGGAGTCAAGTCATTTTCAATTCCGAGCACTGCCCTTTGGTCTCACCACAGCCCCCAGGGTGTTCACCAAGTGTCTGGCAGTGGTAACTGCTCACATGAGAAGTCTGGGATTCCAGGTGTTTCCTTATCTAGACGACTGGCTCCTTACTGCCACCTCCGAGCATCTACTACTCCAAGCGCTCAGAGCCACGTTCACCTTGGGCCGTTTCTTGGGGATCACGTTCAATTTGCAAAAATCTGTACTACAGCCATCTCAGCGTATTACTTTCATAGGCGCAGACTTAGACACAAAAAGAATGCGCGCCTTTTTACCGGCAGCAAGAATTCAGGTCTTACAAGATCAAGTCAAATCCTGTCTCCCCTACAAAGAGCCCGGCCCATCGGATCCTACAACTGTTGGGCTCGATGGCGTCGACCATACTTTTAGTTCCCTTGGCCAGACTTCACATGCGAATTTTACAATGGCTACTGTCGGTTCAATGGTCTTATCAGGAACTTCCCTTGAACCACTTAATCATAATCACGGAAAGTTGCCGTCGAGATCTGCATTGGTGGCTTCTCCAATCAAATCTCGACCTGGGGCGACCCTTTATACCTCAACGTCCCGTTGCCACTGTGACTACGGACGCCTCCCAGGTAGGGTGGGGGGGTCATTACCTGGACAGGTCGGTCCAAGGCACATGGCAGATCCAGGAAATGCATTTGCATATCAATGTCCTGGAGATGAGAGCGGTACTATTGGTACTCCAAGCTCTCCATCACGCTCTCCCACAGGGCCCGATTACTATCCTATCACATGTCGGTGGTGTGGTACATAAACAAGCAAGGTGGAACCAGGTCTTACCCACTATGCAGAGAAGCCATGAGACTTTGGCACTGGGCGGTAGCTACCAACCGCTTTCTAATGGCAACGCACATACGGGGGAAGTCCAATGTGATTGCGGACAGATTAAGCAGGACCATTCTTTTACCCCACGAGTGGTCCCTCAACCAGGGTATAGCTGCGAAAATCTTCGACAGATGGGGTCTTCCTTGCTGCGACCTGTTTGCCAGCCCTCACAATGCGAAATGCAGAGAGTTCTTCACACTGTTTCCTTCTCAGGGACAGATTCCCAGGGACGCTCTGACTCACATTTGGCCCCCCGGTCTTCTCTATGCCTTCCCTCCGTTCCCCCTTCTACCGAGGGTGATACAGAAGGCCATTTACATGGAGAGCGAGATGATTTTGATTGCCCCGCACTGGCCTCGTCAAGTTTGGTTTCCTTTCCTACAGAGGCATGCGATAGAAGGTCCATGGTTTCCGGATCCGGTGCCAGACCTGTTGACTCATCAGTCAGGACGGCTTCATCCGTCTCTCAGGTCCCTGAAGTTGGCAGCATGGTTACTCCACTTCCATCCTTAGTCGAGACAATGCTCTCGCGGACGTGGTCCACATACTGTCTTCTTCTCATAAACCTTCCACCATCAAACTTTATTCCAGTAAATGGAAAAGGTTTGCCTTCTGGGCTCAAGAACGGGGTATAGATCCTCTCACTGCACCAGTATTGGAGGTTCTGAATTTTCTGGCCTCCCTTTTTCAGTCGGGCTCTTCAGTTTCTACCATTAAGGTTCAGTTAGCGGCGATCTCTAATTTTCATGCTTCATTTGAACCTTCATTGATGTCTCACAAACTTTGTAAGGCTTTCCTTAAAGGGGCTTGGCTCCTTAGGCCTCCTTTATCTCATCCTGTCCCCCCTTGGGATTTGAATATGGTTCTTGCTGCCCTAACTGCCCGTCCTTTGGAACCAGCTGCTACTTGTGATTTAAAATTTCTGTCTTGGAAAACGGCCTTTTTAGTAGCCATAACATCTGCTAGGCGAGTTTCAGAACTTCAAGCTCTTTGTTCTGATCCTCCCTATTTGATTTTTCACAAGCATAGAGTTTCATTGAAATTAAGCCCTGCATTTATACCAAAAGTGGCCTCCTCTTTCTGTATGCAACAAACTATAGAACTCCCTGTCTTTTTCCCAGAATTCTCTAATAACGCAGAATATACTTTGCATCAATTGGACGTACATAGACAACTGCGTTTTTATTTGAATAGAACCGCTCAAACGCGGAAATCAAATCAATTGTTTGTTTCCTTTGCAGTGAACAAATTGGGTCAACCAGTAACAAAAACCTCCATATCTAAATGGATTAAAGATTGTATCATTTTTATTTATTCACAGGCTAACAAAGACCTTCCCTTTCCAGTCAAGGCTCATTCTACCAGGGCAATGGCTACTTCTGTAGCTTTTCACTCCAAGTTATCAATAGATGATTTGTGCTGCGGCAACCTGGACTTCTCCGCACACTCATTTCTCATTACAAATTGGATGTGGTTTCTCGAGGCAGAGCTTCCTTTGGTTCCACAGTTCTCAGGAGTGTGTTCCAATGAGCCACCCGGGATGTAGGTGCTAGGGACGCTGTCCCATATGTTGTGAATGTAGGCGAGATAGGATCCCATTACATCTTTTAGTTATGTACTTACCATAACTTCGGATGTATGGGATCCATCTCGCCTACATTCATAAGTACCCACCCTCCTTCCCCCTTCCATTCAGATTTAGAGGAGCTGTAGTCTCTTTTTTCTTGGAGATCTTTCTTGAAGAACTTTAGTTGGTTATAGTGACTACTAGTTTTCTGTGTTTGCATGGGTGTATGAAAGCGAACAAACAAGATCTGGGGAAGCAGGTGTAGTGCATCCTGGGATAGGGAGTAGCCCAGCCAATGAGAGACTTCGTGCTAGTGTATTAGTTGCCGAGTCGGGGCCGATGGATCGGCTCCGAACCCATATGTTGTGAATGTAGGCGAGATGGATCCCATACATCCAAAGTTATGGTAAGTACATAACTAAAAGTTTCTTCCTCAGATCAGGACTATTCCTTTCCTCCTTATGAGGATTCGGATGCTGAGGACTCTTTACCCTCGGCCTCTCCGCCTGAGGATTTCTCTTTTGGGGAAACCTTGCATGAGATGAGGGAACATTTTCATTGGGAAGGACAGGAGTATTCTGCTTCCAAGAAGAGGCTTAGGGAATTTCTTCTTCTTCCTCAGCATAGGCCTTTAGCTATCCCTCCTGTTTTGGACATTGTAGATGATGCTTTTTCTGAGGCTAATTTGAATCCTGATTCCATGCCGCCTCCTCCTTCTAAGCCTGATAGATTTTACAGGGTTCCTGACTCTCATTTATTCTTATTTAAAAACCCTTCTGCGGATCCTGAAACTATTTCTCAGGGCTCTAAGGCTGCTAAGGTTGCTACTTCTAAAAATCCTATTCCCTCTGAGAAGGATTCTCGTGCTTTAGACAGGTGGGGTAAAAAGGTATATACTTCTGCTACCCTGTCTGTAAGGGCTTTAAATTGCCAGTTTCATATGTTTAAGTGTCAGCAATTTCTTTTGTCTGTTTTAAAGCAAAAGCTTGCTTCCCTTCCTGCTTGTGCAGAGTATAAGGAACTTCAGGATGTCTTGCATGCTACTGAACAAGTGAACAAACATAGTTTACATTGTGGTTTTGATGCTTTGGATGCTTCTTGCAGGGCTGCAGCCTCTGGTACTGTTATCAGGAGACATGCCTGGCTTCGTGAACAAAGTTTACTTGAACAGGTTAAGGCTAAGTTATTAGATGCCCCTGTTCAACATTATGTTCTTTTTGGATCCAGGGCTGAGGAAGTTATTAAAAAAGATGGAAGAAAAGGCAAAGTCTATGCAGACTGTAAAAGATTTCTTGCAAGTTCAGCCTCCTAGATTTTCCAGGAATTGGCCCTCTAAAAATTGGTCCTTTCCCACGTCTGACAGGCCTCAAAGGGGAAGATATAGACGCTCCAGAGGTCGTGGTAAAGGTCAGGCCTCTTACAGATGTAGACAATGGACTGCTTCTTCACCTAGAAGGGGAGAAGACAGATCCCAATCTCAAAGAAAGCAAACTCAATGACTCTCTCGGTTGGGCTACAGGACCCCTTCACCTGGATGCCCCTCTCTGAGGAAAACTGTCTCTTTTTTACAGAAATTGGACTCCTATTACCCAGGACAGATGGGTATTGGACGTGATTTTAAAGGGTTACAAATTCCACTTTCACACTTTGCCAAGGGCTCACGGTTGGCCAGATCTGCCAAAACATCAATGGTCAGAGGCCTTAAATCAAGTGGATGCTCTTCTGGCCATGAGAGCCATAGAGCCTGTTCCACTCTCGGAGATGGGAAAAGGTTTTTATTCAAGACTGTTTCTGGTTCCAAGAAAACAAAATTCATGGAGACCTATTCTGGACCTTTCTGTGTTAAACACCTTTTTGGAAATTCCAAAATTCAAGATGCTTACTCTGCAGCAACTAATTCCAATGCTCTCAGGACGCCTGGATGGTGACATTGGACTTAAAGGAAGCCTACTTACACATTCCCATCAGGCAGGAACGCAGGAAATTCCTCAGGTTCAAGGCAGGTTCGAGGCACTTTCAATTCTCTGTACTGCCCTTTGGTTTATCTACTGTGCCCAGAGTCTTTACCAAGTGCCTGGCACCAGTAGTGGCTTACTGCAGACTTCAGGGGATACAGATTTACCCCTATTTGGACGACTGCCTTATTCAGGCAGACAGCAAAGATCTTCTACTTCAACATCTGGACTTTGTTCAACGTCTTCTCCTCCTACTGGGATTCTCAGTGAACACAAAGTCACATTTGATCCCTTCTCAACAAATGGTATTCTTGGGAGCCCTCTTAAATACAACCTTACAAAGGGCCTTCCTCACTCCAGAAAAACACTCAGCTGGCTTCTACTTTCAGCACCTTAGCAACTCTATCTCAGCTCACTGCAAGGAAATTCCTGCAGGCTCTGGGCTACATGGCTTCCTGCATTCTGTTGATTCCAAACGCAAGGCTTCATATGAGAAAGCTTCAATGGTATCTGAAAAGTGTATGGTCACAGCATTACCACGATATGGATATTCTGATTCCTCTGATCCCCTGCCTTCAGAGGGAGTTCCTCTGGTGGTCCAGGGTATGCGCTTTAAACGAAGGAAAGCCTTTTCGTCTACCTCAACCTACTCAAATCCTAACCACGGACGCCTCGGATTATGCTTGGGGAGCACACTTTCTAGACAATTGCCAGCAGGGAACCTGGACAAAGGACCATCTTCACTGGCACATCAATCTGAAGGAAATGTTGGCAGTTCAAAATGCCCTTCTAGCCTTCAAGAACCTTTTGCAACCAGGGCCTCTGATAATGCACAGACAACACCACGGTCATGTGGTACATCAACAAGCAGGGGTTCTCATTCGCACCCCTTTGCAGACTAGCTATGGCTTTATGGGACACAGCTCTAAATTTGAATCTACATCTCCAGGCTCAATTCATTCCAGGGGAACAGAATCTCTTAGCAGACAGCCTGAGCAGAAACATTTCAGATCCTCACGAATGGATGCTAGACACCAACTTATTCAACAGGATTACTGCAGTTTGGGGATGTCCCCAGATAGATCTGTTTGCATCCCATCTCAATCATCAGCTGCCTCGCTTTTGCACCAGGTCCTTCCACAAAACAGCTTGGAGAGTGGATGCCCTGTCCTTCAGCTGGAGAAGCCTTTCAGGATATGCCTTCCCTCCTCTTCCTCTACTACCTCGGGTATTACTGAAGATAAAACAGGACAAGCCCAAGTTCCTCATCTTGATTGCTCCAAATTGGCCTCAACAGTTTTGGTATTCAACTTTAAAGCACCTGTTCTTGGGGCCTCCTTGGATTCTCCCTCTGAACCCTTTGCTTCTGTCCCAGCATCAGGGTCAGTTACTACATTCCAATCTCAAGACCCTTTGCCTGGCAGCTTGGCTCTTCAAAGGAATTTGATTTCCTCTAGTCTTCCCAAACGAGTTTTGGATGTTCTTCTGGAAGCTAGACGGCCTAGCACTAGGAAATCCTATGCCTCTAAATGGAAGAGGTTTTGTATTTGGATGCAGGACCGAGGCTCGGATCCTCTGGTACCTGATCTCTCTCCTATTTTGCTTTACCTTTCGGAACTTTTATCTAAAGGACTTTCCTTTTCTTCCATTAAGATTCATGCTTCTGCTATTTCTGCTCATTTCAGTTCTGATCCTCCTGTTTTTTCTCATCCTTTGGTGAAGCAATTCTTGAGGGGCTAAAAATTTGCGGCCTCCCAGGACCCCTCCTGTCCCTGCCTGGGATCTTAATTATGTTTTAGAAAAACTTACTTTGCCTCCTTTTGAGCCTGCTGCATCTTCAGATATTAAGTTTTTATCTTGGAAGACTGTTCTTTTATTAGCATTGACCTCTGCCAGAAGGGTCTCAGAGTTGCAAGCTCTCATGGCTGTGGAACCATACCTTATTTTCCATCAGGACAGAGTATCCTTGAGGACCAATCCTACTTTCATGCCTAAGGTGATTTTGAAAGTGGCTTTAAATCAGACAATTCACCTTCCTACTTTCTTTCCAAATCCTCAAAATAAAGGGAAAGGATTTTGCATTCATTAGATGTGCACAGACAGTTACGATTTTACCTGGACAAGACTAAAGAGTTCAGAAAGTCTAATCAATTGTTTTTCTTTTGCCTCCAGTTCTCTTGGAAAACCTATTTCTAAACAAACTATTTCCAAATGGATTGCTTATGGAATCAGATTTTGTTACACTCATCATGGGAAACAGGTTCCAGGTACCATTAGAAGTCATTCTACTAGAGCAGCTGCCACTTCTACAGCTTTCCTCAGAGGAGTCCCTACCAAGGATATCTTGGAAGCTGCCACTTGGAGTTCTGTGCATACTTTTCCAAGCACTACAATCTCCCTCTGTTTTCTAAGACCAGGGCAGGCTTTGCCTCTGCTGTTTTGCAGGGTATTCTTGCCTCCCCTTCTATCTAAAGCCTCCTCCCCTTTTACACTGCTTTGGGATTCCACCCTACAGTTATGACTGCAACAGTGAAACACGAAGAACATAGTACAGTTGTGTACACCTACCATAAATGTAGATGTTCGAGTGTCTTCACTGTTGCAGTCGGGGTTTCCCTCCCTCCTATCCCCTCTTTTTTCTCCCTTTTCCTTTTTTGTGGTGTATGTGTTTCCTTGTTGGTTTCATTTTTGTTTTGTTGGGGACTTCTGACATCTAGGGCAAGAAAGGCTGGAGAAGATGGCGTCGGCTGAGGGCTATGTACCAAAGCGTACTGACGTCAGGGTACTAGCTTGTACAGCCGACGCCGGACCCAGACTTTGGGATTCTGGCCGACCTCGGGCTGCCTGCCGGCAGGAGCACCCTACAGTTATGACTGCAACAGTGAAGACACTCGAACATCTACATTTATGGTAGGTGTACACAACTGTACTTTATTGCCAGTGTGCAGTATCTTTCAATCTGCAAAGTCTTGTGCTTAAGCCTTTGAGCCCATAGTAAATGCACACCCTTTCAGTGCCAAGAAAGTATCTCCCCAGAATATCAACAAAAAAAAAATCTGTGGTGTCCACAGGTATGCAAAGAAAGCCCTTCATACCACAACATCTCTCATTACCAGGGTTTCCTCCTGCTAACCAGTTGTCTTTTTAACAGAATCTTTCCTGTCTGGACCTTAACAGGCAATTTCAGACCTCTTGCCTGACTGATGGCTCTGAACCAATTGCTCCTGCCTTGGAACCCCCCCCCCACACACACACACACACACACACACACATATTTTTCAGCAACAGTTCTCTGAACAAATTTTCCAAGACTCCTCCGTTTTCTCCCAGTAAACTTCTGTCACACTGGAGATATCCAAATTATATTGGGGGTTCAAGTGGAGAGATAAATCAGGAAGCAAGAGAGTGGTATTGCTGGAATTAAATTCATAAGAATGTCTTGGAGAGTACTTTCAAGATGGACCATGTTTTCAGAAAATCTTACCAATACAACACCAAAATAGACTGTGTGTTGTATGTCATGGACAAGAAATGTATTAAAAAAAATAGCTGGGTGAACAAGTTCCAGGATGAAAGTGCCCGATCCTGGTAGGCACACTGGTGCCAAGACTGGATAAAATGGCAGTGTAGATCCTTCAAGACACCAACGTTGCTACAATGGGGCTAGGCCTGGCTCAGGGGTAGGATGGCTTCCCTATTGTAGAAGGAAGTAGTAGTCCACAAAAATCACAACTGATAGGCCAAAAAAGAGCCATAAAGATGCTAGTGGACTGTTGAGGATCAGAAAAAAAATGTGTATTGTTACTGTTGTACAAGAAGCCCATTTTGGAGTCTCCAATAAGAAACAGTAAAAAAGTTCAGTTGGAGTTGCACAGCAAGGGAAGGAACAAGAAACTGGCAACTCTGTTTTAATCAGTGTTGTGGAATAGTGATAGGCCAGTGAGTTCCCATGTGTAAGAGCAACGGATGACACAGATGAAACTGAAGAGAATGTGGCACAGGAAGATGCTGTAGAACTTTTCTGTAGTATGACGGCAGGAAATGAACAATGAATGTGTTCTCAGTTTAGAAGAAATTCTAAGAGTTACTTGATTTTAATAGAGATGGACAGACATATTAAAATCAATTAAAAATAGACTGCAGAAAGTCGATAAAACCCAAGAATCTAGAAGTTTGATAAAACAAATGAACACAGTAATTAGGACTGTTTTATCAAAATTCATGCAATATAACAGAAGTAGGATATTACTCTGCAGCTAAATTAATAGTTTTACCACAAAAACACAGGGCCGTAAGCGAAAGGAAGGGGAGAAATCAATTGCTGTCGTGAACGTATCGAATAGAGAACAGTAGAAAGCAGTTAAGACAGTGTCACTGTAGAGGAGTACAGAAGAGGAAGCGGATCAACAAAAATACTCCTAAGCAATGTGTAGTATTAGAATAGATCAGGATCTGTCTTGCACTATTAGAAATCTCAAAATATCATCGCGGACAAAAGCCTAGAAGATATGCAGATTATAAAGGAAAAGTACAGAATAAGCGATTTACTGATGACCGAAAAAAAGTTTGTGAATTGGGAAACCAAGGCACAGTGAATTGAAACACCACCAAAAAAGAAATGGATACATTTTGGAGTAATAGCTGTGAAGATCCTGTGGAATATAACAAAGATGCTGAGTGGATATAAGTAAAAGTAAGCAAGTTCAAATGTGCAGGATGTGAAATGGAATGAAGTAATGCCCAGAGAGATTGAAACTTAAGAAAAGCTCTTATTTGGAAAACCCCAGGCTTGGATGCAGTACGTAACTTCTGGCTAAAGTATTAACTTTACATGAAGATTTAGCCATGAGTAAGAAGTATTTATATGCGCACCCCAAACAGTTGCTACCCTACTTAACAGGAAAAGCAGTGCTCCTACTTAAGAGCAAGCCTGCAAGCTATCCAAAAAAACTGTAGACCAGTAACTTGCCTTCCGACGCCATATAAACTATACACTGGAATTGATGGTGGCAGTTTATAGTCGTTTAGAAGAAAACCCAGTCATGGCAATAGAAACAAAGGATAACGCAAGTAATATGGAACATAGGCGCATTTGATGTCCTATTCACATGTGGCAGTATTCTAATACGAGGGATCCTCTGCCTGAGGCAACCCCGAACGTACTGCTCATATACAAAAGCTTAGCCTGGCTGCTATATAGTGGGTGGGATGTCACACGCAAGGACCATAAACCATGGGCCATAAATGTGATGTCCGCATTTCAGACCTCAGAACTTCTCTGCCGCCAATCAAACATTTGTTGGCTCATTCTGCTCCGTACAAGTGGCTCCTGAAAAGATAGTACCCCTTTGGGGAACTTTTCTTTCTCCTCTGCTAGCTTAGGTTGCTGTATATTCTTCGCTTACCTGATTCCATCCGTGACATTTAGGAAGGGAAAATGCAAGTGTGGTTGACGCATTCCGCAGAAAGACCGCCACGATCCCTGCTTATTCTTATGGCCTTCCCACAACTACAAAGTGTGCACCATCTGCCAGTTTGTTCCAAAAACACTGCAGAACTGTCTTGCAGCCCTAAACCTTTTCGTTGAGAACCAGTGACTCAAATGCCTTGCCTTGGGTATGGAATTGGAACTGGATATCTCGGCAGAACCGTTGAAAAAGGCAAAAGTAGCTAGGCCAGCTACAGCGACTGCGCCTGAAGACTACGGATGTCCCGCCAGCTGCTGGTTTAGGGGCTGAGGTGTGTCCGGCAGGCTTGGTGACTTCGGTGGGTACAGTCTTGGACGTCTTAGTTTCTCCATTCTGTACATCCACGGAGGTTCCAGTGACATCCCCCTCTGATGTTGGGGGGGGCAGGTTCCCCCGAATGGGCAGCATTACCATCCATCCGTGATGAAGCCCCTTCTAGTCCTAGGCTGACATCAGACACTAGGCCTTCACCTTCTCAGCCTGGACCTAAGACTCCTTTGCTGAAAAGTAAACAGGAAGTCTAAACATCTGTCTCCTCCATCAGAAAATTTGCATGATTGGCAGGCTTTTTCCAATCTCTTTCAGGCCGCCTTTCCCCTGAGGCCTACTTCCTCAGACTCCTGCTGCTCTTTCAACCTTGAACCGCAGGCCTGCTTTTGCTGGCCCATTGCCACATCCACAGACCCATAATGAAGATTCTTCTTCCTCTGAGTCCCTCTCCTGTGCCTCACAGCTGGCGTCTCCCCTGGAATACTGCTGTTCTTTGTGACAACTGTAACAAACACGTTTGGGTTATCCCTGCCAGGTTATCAGTCAGCCGGCCCACATACCAGAGTCTTAGTATTTCTGCGTCTGTTGCTGTCACTTCAGGACTGACGTCAGGTCATCAGTAGTGTAAAGTAAGGCAACTGACACCATTACATCAGTCTTTCTTGCTGTGGAACCTGAAGCAGAAGAAGTTTGCACGAGTACCGGTCTGCCAATACCAGAGTTTCGTCTTCTGAAATGAAGCTGAAGTCTTCTACAGCTAAGTACCCTGTTGGGAATCCTTTTTTCTTGCACTAACAGATGTCAGAAAAATTTAACAGTTGTCTCGCCTGTGGAAAGCAAATCCCACACAGAGGCTTTCATTCTTACTGCGTCACTTGCTTAGGCCCAGATCACGATGTCCCCCGCTGTCGCTTCTATGCTTTGTTCAACACCAGAACTGTCGGGGCCTTTCGTTTACAGTCCCCTAATTCCAGTATGGTTTCGGTAAGCCATCCGACAGCAGATCTTCTGAAAAAACGTAAAGATAAAGAGACTGCACAGGTCCAAACCTACCAATGGCACTTCCGTTAAGCTAGTCGTCAGATCTCCGGTCCTCAGTGAGGCGCTTTTGCAGCCCCTGATGCCTACTTTTATGGATTCGCAAGCCACTACCGAGACCCTTTCGGAGCCTGGTATGCTGCAAAAATCTTTGACTAAAGATCCTGCGGTCATCTCTACCTTGGATGGGTCCGGCAGCAGTCCAATGCCTCTGAATATGAAGATATGCAACCTCTCCTTGTGACTATTCTAATGCAAAGGAATCCATCCCTTCAGCCTCTCCACTAGAGGACTTTTCTTTTGGGGAAGTCCTACGTACTTTAAGGGAGCATTTCCAATGGGAATGTCAGGATTATCCTCTGTCAAAAAAAAGAGACTGGGGAATTCTTAGATCTTTAGCGCAGAACTTTGGCCATTCCTCCTGTCCTGGATGTTGTGGATGATTTCATGGAATCCAGTCTGACTTCTGACACCCTCCCTCCTGCTCCCAGGAAACTTCACAGGTATAGAGTCGCTGACTCTCAAATTTCTTATCAAAAATCCTACTGCTGACTCAGAGGTCATCTCTCAAGGACCTAAAGGAATCTAAGCAACTTCAGCTAAGAATCCCACTCCCTCTGATAGGGATTCCCGAGCATCAGACAGATGGGTTAAAAAAGTATACACTTGTGCTACTCTTGATGTTAGAGCATTTAATTGTCAGTTCCACATGCTGAAATGTCAGCAACATACCATGGAACTTCTCAAACAAAAAAATATCTGTGTTCATCGTGTTTCACTTTTGCAGTCATTACACTTGGGTTATCCTGCTGGCAGGCTACCCGCAGTCTGCCAGAATTCCAAAGTCTAGGTCCGACGTCAGTTGCTGTCTCCTCTTCCCTGACGTCAGTGCGTCAGGGGTATAAGATGCAGCCGATGCCATTTTCTTCAGTCTTTCTTGCCATGCGGTGCCCGAAGCAAAAGCAGTTCGCAAGTGCTGGTCGGCCGACTCCTGAGATTTTTGAATTTGAATTTCAGAACCAAAGTCTTCAATAAAACTAAGTACCCCGTTGGGTAAACTTTTTCTTGCTCCAGACTGATGTCAGTAGAAGTGAACAATTGTATTTCTTGTGGGAAGCAAATACCTCATAAGAATTTTCACTCTTACTGTATTCCTTGCCTAGGCCCTGACCACGACGTTGCTAGTTGTCAGTTTTGTGCTAGATTCAAGCAATGCACTATTAAGCGTCGGTTTGATTTTGCTTTACATTATTTTGGCCGAAGATTTAACTACATAATGCTGTCTGAACAGCCGAAGACCGGAATTCATAAAAAGCGCAAAGACAAGGAAAAGGACAGGCATCCGATGTCCAAAACCGACGAAGCCTCTACTAGGCCAGTCGCCGGTTCTCAGTGAGGCGCTTTCGCAGACCATAACACCAGCTGCCTCAGAGCCACAGGCTGCTTCTGACGCCCACGTGGAGACACCTAGGCCTCTGGAAACTCAAGGTATTTGGCCTGCGGAAACTATTCCTTCAAATTGGTCCGGAGCCGCTGAGCAGGCATCTGCTTCCGAGGGTGTTTTCAGACCTTCACAACTTACTATTAAGTCCACTACAGCAGCCAAGGCAAAGTCAAAAACACCATTAAAGACTAGGAAACAAGTACAGCATTCTCCTGGACAGTCATCTGTGCCAAAGAAACAGGTGCTTAAAATGGCCGAGGACTTAATTACTTTGATCAGGGGTTCTCACCCCCTCCTGATAAAAGGCCTAGGCAAGAGACTGACTATGAATCCTCTGACCAGGTTTCTATCTCCTCTGATTCTTCTGATCAGGGATAGTCTCTCCCTCCCTATGAGGACTCGGATGCAGAAGAATCTATACCTTCAGCCTCTCCACCGGAGGATTACTCTTTTGGGGAAACCCTGCACACCATGAGGGAGCATTTCCATTGGGAGAGCCTGGATTATTCAGAATCCAAGAAAAGGCTCAGACTTCCTTTTATTGCCTCGGCACTGGCCCCTGGCTATCCCCCCTGTGCTTGATATTGTTGATGTTTTTTCTGAATCCAGTTTTGTCTCCTGATTCTTTACCCCCTGCACCAGTCAAGCCAGACAGGTACTACAGGGTCCCAGACTCTCATAAATTTCTTTATAAAAGCCCTGCTGCTGACCCAGAAACAATTTCTCAGGGTCCCAAAGGGGTTAAGTCCTCCACTGCAAAAAACCCTGTCCCCTCTGATAGGAATTCCAGAGCTCTGGATAGATGGGGGAAAGAGTTTACACTTCTGCTTCTTTAGCTGTAAGGGCTTTAAACTGCCAGTTTCACATGCTTAAATATCAACAATATCTAATGTCTTTGTTAAAGCAGAAAATGCTTAGAAACTCATTGTCCTGACGATAAGAAAATTCAGGATTTATTGCATGCAGCTGAACAAGTGGGAAACCATACTCCAATGTGGTTTTGATTCATTAGTGGCTTCTTGCAGAGCCGCAGTTACAGGCTCTGTCATTCGAAGGCATGCTTGGTTAAAGGAACAAAGTTTACCTGATCATGTTAAAGTAAAATTATTGGATGCTCCACTACAGCATACTTTGTTTGGTGTTAAGGCAGAAGAAGTGTTAAAGAAAATGGAGGATAAAGCAAAATCAATGCCGACAGTAAAAGATTTCTTACAGGTTCAACCACCTAGATTTAGGAGAAACTGGCCTTCTAAAAATTGGTCCTTTCCGGTGTCAGACAGGCCACAAATTGGCAGATAGACACCCAAGAGGCAGATCTCAGCCCCAAGGCTCATATAGACCTAAACAATGGGGAGCTTCAGCCCCCAAAGGAGGAGAAGACAAATCACAACCTTATAGGAAACTGTCCCAATGACTTCCCTCTACAAATGCCAAGCACTTACCTTTTGGCAGCACCCTTAGGGGGAAAGCGAGCACTTTTCTCAAAATTGGCACATGATCACCCAGGACAAATGGGTACTGAATATTGTTTCTCAGGGTTACAGTTTACACTTTCACACCCTTCCAAAATTAAAAGGTATGCCAGACCTGCCACAAAACCAATGGGCAGAGGCACAAAAACAAATTTCTGCTCTCATGGACATGAGAGCTATTGAAAGAGTACCACAGCAAGAACAGGGACAAGGATTTTACTCAAGACTTTTCCTGGTACCCAGAAAGGACAAAGCCTGGAGACCAATACTGGACCTGTCAATCCTCAATACTTTCCTGGATGTTCCGAAATTCAAAATTTTAACACTGCAGCAACTTCTACCCATGTTGGGCAAGGCTTGGCTAGTTGCTTTGGACCTCAAGGAGGCATACCTGCATGTCCCAATAAGATAATCTTGCAGAAGATACCTCAGACTCATAGCTGGCTCAATGTATTACCAATTCTCTGCACTGCCCTTTGGCTTATCTACTGCTCCCAGGGTCTTCACAAAATGCCTGGCACCAGTAATTGCATTTTGCAGACAAAAAGGAATTCAGATATATCCGTACTTGGACGACTGCCTTATTCAAGCAGAGAGCAAGGACATTCTACTACAACATCTGGCATTTGTAAAAAGATTACTAATTTGCCTAGGGTACACAGTAAACGAAAAGAAGTCAAAACTAGTGCCCTCTGAAGAGAGAATATTCCTGGGTGCAAGCTTAAATATAACTGCCCAGATGGCTTATCTCACGCCAGACCAGCAAAGGCAACTGACTCATTACTTTCAAATGATGGCAACAAAGACCCAGCTCCCTGCAAGAAAAATTCTGCAGGCTCTGGGCTTCATGGCATCCTGCATTCTAATTCCATATGCAAGACAATATGAGGAAACTACAATGGTATCTAAAAAGTGTTTGGACTCAACATTGCCACAGCCTGGAAACAATATCTCTTATTCACATTGCCACAGCCTGGAAACAATATCTCTTATTCCCTGCCTGCAACAGGAGTTTCAATGGTGGGCCCTGGCCTGTCACTACAAGGGACAGCCATTCACCTTACCCACAGCCAGGCAGACAATAACAGATGCATCGGATTATGCCTTGGGGTGGGGGGGGGGTGGGGGTACACATGAAAGGAAAATGTATTCAAGGCACTTGGCCCAAGGAACAAATGCATCTTCACATCAATCAAAAAGAGATGCTAGCTGTACAGCATACCCGGACAGCCTTCAAGGATCTACCACCTCCAGGACAACTATTAATAGACGGACAATACCACAGTTATGTGGTACATAAGCAAGGGGGGGCACACATTCCTACCCCCTCTGCAGGCAACCCATGACTGTGGAACACAGCACTGACCTATCCAGTACATCTGCAGACACAATTCTTGCCAGGAAAGAAAAATACTCTGGCAAACGAGCTAAGCTGAAATCTCATGGATCCTCACGAATGGAAACTAAATCCACAGGTCTTCAGCAGGATAACAAGGAAATGGGGACGTCCAGACATAGATCTTTTTGCCTCCCCTCAACTGCCAACTACAGAGATTCTGCACAAGAACTTCTCACTCACAAGCATGGAAAGTGGATGCTCGATCATTCAGCTGGAAAACACTTGACCGTTTATGCCTTTCCTCCACTGCCTCTTCTTCCCAAGGTACTCCTAAAAGTCAGATGAGAGAAGCCAAAAATGATTCTGATTGCCCCAGACTGGCCACGCCAGCATTGGTACCCAATCCTAAAGAGCTTGTCTCAAGGCCTTTCCTGGCCTTTACCTCAAATTCCTCATCTTCTGACTCAACAAAACAATCAGATTCTGCACAGTCAACTCGGAACCTTAAATGTGGCTGCATGGCAGATATAGCCACTCAGACCACACCTCTCTCTAAAGCTGTTATGGATGTCATTTTAGAAGCCAGGAGGCCCAGCACTAGGAAATCTTATGCAGAAAAATGGAAGAGATTATGTGCTTGGAACCAGGCACAAAGACTCTAACCTCTTGTTCCAAATATACCTCAGATTTTACAATACCTAACTGAGATGGTGGACAAAGGCCTATCCTCATCAATTAAGATCCATGCCTGTGCCATTTCAGCTCATTACAATACGGAACCTCCAATTTTCTCTCATCCACTACTAAGACAGTACCTCAGAGGGTCAAAAAACATAAGACCCCCAAGGAGAGCGCAGATCCCTACATGGGACCTCAATTTTTGTGAAAAACTCACACTGCCCCCTTTTGAGCCAGCCAATACAGCTGATATAAATTTCTTATGGAAAACTGCTCTGCTCCTAGCAATAACTTCAGCAAGAAGAGTCCAAGTTACAGGCATTGATGGCAGTGGAACCTTTCATCAATTTTCATCAGGACAGGGTTTTTCCAAGGACAAACCCAACATTTATGCCATAGGGTATCATCAGTGTGGCTCTTAACCAAACCATTCATTTGCCAACATTTTATCCAAATCCCCAGAATAAAGGAGAGACTTCTGCATGCTTTGGACATACACAGACAGCTACGCTTCTATTTGGACAAAACAAAATCTTTCAGAAAAACTGAGCAACTGTTTGTAGCTTATGCTGCAGGATCCCAAGGAAAGCGCATCTCAAAACAGGCCATTTCAAAATGGATAGGACACTGTATTCGTTTCTGCTATTCACAACATGGCAAACCAGTGCCTAAGGGCATTAGGCCACATTCAACCAGAGCAGCAGCCACTTCAGCAGCCTTCCTCAGAGGAGTTCCAACCAAAGACATTTTTGAGGCTGCAACCTGGAGTTCAGTGCACACTTTCACCAAGCACTACCACTTTACCCCTCTCCTCTAAATCCAGAGCAGGCTTTGCCACTGCAGTTCTGCAGGGCCTTGTAGCCTCTCCTAATCCTATTTAGGCCCAGCCACCCAACCTCAGCTTTGGGATTCAACCCAAGTGTAATGACAGCAACAGTAAAACACGATGAACATAGTACAGTTGTGTACCTACCATAAATGTAGATGTTAGAGTATATTCACTGTTGCAGTCCAGATAACCAACCACCATCCCCCTTTCTTTGCTGGGACTTATCTGTACTTCTCTATTCTATATAACCTATGTGGTGTATTTGCTTGTAGGTGAAGGTAATGTTTATTTTAGTGCATGCTACTCAAAAGCAATGTTTTCAGCCTACCCTTTTGGGGGCACCTGACATCTGGGGCAAGAAAAACTGAAGAAAATGGTGTTGACTGCATCTTTTATACCCCTGGCGCACTGACGTCAGTGAAGAGGCGACAGCAACAGACGCCGGACCTAGACTTTGGAATTCTGGCCGACTGCAGGTCGCCTACCAGCAGGATAACCCAAGTGTAATGACTGCAACAGTGAATACACTCTAACATCTACATTTATGTTAGGTACACAACTGTACTTTTCCTTTTGAAGAAAATAGTTACAAGAGTTAAGGCATTCTGTAAGTCAAGTAACTAAGCACACCGTGCAATGTGGTTTTGACACCCTAGAAGCATCTTGCAGGGCAGCAGTCACTGGTTCTGTCCTTTGAAGTCATGCTTGGCTTAAGGAACAGACCTTGCCAGATCATGTTAAATCCAAATTATTGGACGCACCCTTGAACAGAGAAAACTTGTTTGGCACCAAGGCAGAAGAGGTCTTAAAAACGAAAGAAAAAGCTAAATCTGTGCAGACAGACTTCTTACAGGTCCAGTAACCGAGGTTCAGTAGGCATTGCCCCTCCAAGCACTGGTCCTTTCCTGCCCCTCCAGACCAGCCCAGTCCAGACCCAGGGGGAAGCAGACCTACCAGACAGCCCCAGGGAATCTAGAGATCTAAGCAATGGAGTTCCTCCTCTACAAAACCAGGGAGTGCAAAGACACCCCCTTATGGTAAGAAATCTCAATGACTACAATTCCATTCCCTCCCTCTGCCCACCTGCTTGTGCCCCTAGTAGGAAAACTCTCCAAGCAAGCAACTGGGCCAACATAACCAACGGCCGCTGGGTCCTCAACATAGTGTTCCAGGGATACAAGTTTTATTTCCGCACACTGCCAACCCCAACAGGGTTCCCAGGTCTTCTCCAAACCAATGGGCAGAGGCCAAAAAGCAAGTCCTTCCCCCCTCGCTATGAGGGCTATAGAACATGTTCCTGCAGAACAAAAGGCCAAGTTTTCTACTCCAATCTCTTCCAAGTGCCCAGAAAAGAGAGTACATAGTGCCTCATCCTCGATCTATCCATTCTAAACACCTTTCTGGTGATACCAAAATTCAAAATGCTCATCCTCCAGCAACTTTGCTTTCTAAGGATGCTTAGTTAGCCACCCCAGACTTGAGGCCTACCTGCACATCCCTGTCAGGGAATAATACAGGAAATACCTACGTTTCAGGGCAGGATCTATGCACTTTCAGTTTTCTGTGCTTCGTTTGTCTTATCTACTGCTCCCAGAGTATTCACAAAATGTCTGGCTCCAGCCATTGTTTTTTTGCAGACAAAGAAATATTCAAATGTACTCTTACCTAGACTGCCTGATTCATGCAGACAGGAAAAGCTGCTACAACACTTGACCTTTTAAAGGACCTATTGACCTCCCTGGGGTATACTAGCAATAAAAATAATTCCAAACTGGTCCCCACACACAATTGTATTCCTGGGAGCAAGCCTGGACACAGCATCCCAGATGGCATTCCTTACTCCAGAAAAACAAGCCTACCTGACAGGCTACTTTTCTGAAACAGCCACCAGAACCCAGTTATCTGCAAGGAAAATGTTGCAAGCTCTAGGGTTCATAGCCTCTTGCATTCTTATTCCATATGCCAGACTGCCTATGAGGAAACTACAATGGTGCCTAAAAAGCATTTGGTGTCTGCACACTCAAGACCTGGAAACTCTCGTACCTTATCTAAGGAAATATTTTCTTTGTTGGGCAGCAGCATGCAACCACAACAAGGGACTTACCTTCTTATAACCCCACACCGCCCAGACCCTCACCACAGACGCATCAGACTGTGCCTGGGGTCCTCACCTGGATGACAGGTGCATTCAGGGCCAGTGGAGCCCAAACCAAATACATCTGCACATCAATCAAAAAGAGATGTTGGCTGTTCAGTATGCCCTGACAGCTTTCAGACTCCTCCTCTCCCCTGGGCCTCTACTGATCAGAACAGACACCACCACAGTGATGTGGTATATCAACAAGCAGGGAGGGACTCGCTCTTATCCTCTCTGCATGCTCGCTATGACCCTTTGGCACACGGCACAGCCATGGAACTATACCTGTTAGCACAATTCCTGCCAAGCGCTCTCAACTCTCTGGCAGACAACTTGAGAAGAAAACTGCTAGTCCCACATGAGTGGCAGCTAGACCACAGAACCTTCACCCTTGTAACCCAGAAATGGGGCACCCCGAAGGTCGAACTCTTTGCCTCCCACTCCAATCATCAGCTTAGCAAATATTACACCATGGAACCTCACAGCAAGGCCTGGAAAGTGGATGCTCTATCCTTCCAGTAGGTAAACGTCTCTGGTCTATGGATTTTCCCCTCTACCACTCATTTCAAGGGTACTGCTCAAAATAAGGGAGGAAAAACGAAGGGCAATCCTAATTGCCCCAGACTGGCCACACCAGCACTGGTACCCACTGCTCTGCGCAGCCTGTCACCATGGCACCTACCTCAGATCCCAACACTCCTGTCACAGAGAAATGGAGAATTCATGCATCTGCAATTGCAGACCCTCAACCTGCAGCCTGGCTTATTCCCTGACCTCTCCTCAAGCTGCCAGCCTAAGCTAACAAGTTCTAGATGTTTTGTGTGAGGCCAGACGCCCCAGCACTAGAAAATCCTATGCTGACAAGTGGAAAAGGTTTTGCACCTGGATCCAGGCTAAGGGAGCCTGAATGGCACAGCTTTCCCTACCTCTCATCCTGGATTACCTGGCAGTAGTAATACAGGGGTCTGTCCTAGTCTTAAAAAATTCATGCCTCAGCCATCTCTGCTCATTTCAGCACAGAGCCACCTCTCTCCTCACACATACTCATGAAATGGTTCCTAAGAGGGGCTAACAACTTTAGACCACCCAGAAGAACTCCTACCCCAGCTTGGGACCTTAACTTTGTGCTGAAAAAGCTGACTCTGCCCCCATTTGATGCTTCAGCAGAGTTGAAATGTTTCTCTTGGAAAACCGCCTTGCTTCTGGCCATCACTTTCAGCTAGAAGAGTATCTGAGCTACAAGCACTTACGGCTGTGGAGCCAGGCATTATTTTCCATGCTGACAGGGTTTCCCTCAGGACTAACCCTTCCTTCATGCCTAAAGTGGTATCCAGTGTGGCTCTCAACCAATCCATTTGCCCACCTTTTTCCCTAACCCACAAAACAAGGCGGAAAGGATTCTGCACTTGCTAGATGTGCACAGACTGCTCAGATTCTATCTGGAAAGGACCAAATTTTTTTAGGCAAACTGATGAATTGATAGTCACCTTCTCTGCGGGAGCAGAGGGCAAGGCCATATCCAAACAATCAATATTTAAATGGATAGGATACTGCATCCATTTCTGCTACAAACTGCACGGGAAGCCACCCCCAAAAGGGGTCTGAGCGCATTCCACCAGAGCAACCTCCACCTCTGCAGTTTTTCTCAGAGGGGTCCCCACCAGCTACATCCTGGAGGCTGCAACATGGACATCTGTTAATACCTTCAAGCATTACCACCTGGCTATCCTCTCCAAATCCAGGGCAGGCTTTGCGACTGCAGTCTTGCAGGGCATACTAGCCAGCCCCCAGTCTTCTTGACTGCCTCCACCCTTTTCTTCAGCTTTGGGAATCCACCCAAATGTGATGACCAACAGTGAAAGACTAAGAACATAGTACAGTTGTGTACACTTACCATAAAGGTAGAGGTTAGTGTATTCACTGTTGCAGTCCTGGTTTCCCTCTTTCCATCCCCCTTATCTCTGTGTCTCCTCACAAGGAAATTTTGGTATTTTCTTTCTACTGGTGGTGTTTTTCCGCCATAGCCTAGCTGCTTATTGGGGGCTCCTGACAGGCCAGGGAAAACTGACGTAATGGCGTTGATTGCCTGATATATACCTCTGATGACCTGACGTCAGTCCTGGAGAGATAGCAACCGAGACAGAAATACTAAGCCTCTGGTATTCTGGCTGGCTGACGGCTACCCTGGCAGGGATAACCAAAATGTGATGACTGCAGCAGTGAATACATTCTAACATCTGCATTTATGGTAAGTGTACACAACTGTACTTTCTCCAGACAAGGATTCCTTGGAAGGTGGTTCCCCACCTGAGGACTTCACCTTTGGGGAAACTATTTCCAAAATGAGTTAATACTTTAACTGGGATTCCACACGAATGACAGAAGTGCAGAAGAGGTAGTAGAAGCTTCTGTTGATGGAATCCCCCCCTCTCCCTCAGCCATCCTTCTTGTAATGTCAGCCTATTTGGATGCTTTTTCCTCTGCTTCCAAGACTGCGTCTCAGTCGTTTGCCACTAAAATACCAGATAGGTTCTAAAACGTTCTTCATGGCTTCAAATTCCTTATTATGCCTCCCATGGCAGACCCCCCCAGCTGATGTTGCTGTCTCAAGAGATAAACAATCTAGTTACCACCACCTTTCCTGTTGCCATTAGATAAAGATAGCAAAGTGATGGACAGGTTACAAATGAAAATTTATACTACTACAACCCTGGGTTTAGAGCCATTAATTACCAAATTCATATGGTAAAATATGCTTTAGATCTAGTTTCACAAGCCATGAATCTGCTGTCCTCCGTTCTAGATTCTCACACCAAACCACAAGTTTCCTCTAAAGTTTCCTTAGCTGCACATGTCAGTAGATACCATTAAATACAGCTGTGATGCTGCAGAAGGATCAGCTAAGGTCAGTTGCATCAGGATCAGTCCTTCGTAGGTAATCCTGGCTGAGGCGCCACTGGCAGATGACTTCAGAAATAAGATTATGCATGCCCCTCTTGACAATAAACAGCTGAATTGTTTAAAATCCTGCAGGAGAAGAGCAAGGAGCTGCAGGACCTCAAGGCCCCTCTTTGTCTCACTAGTGCCCAAGTTTCACAGAAACTCCCCTCCCAAACCAGGTTTGTCAGGAAGGCTCCTGCACCTCCTACTTCAAATCCAAAAAAGGTGCCAGGAAGCCTTCCTGTACCAGACCAAGCAGCTCTCAAACTTTAATCAAAGACTGCTCTTTCCTGACGGGTGTAACAGTGCTTGACTGTCAATCCCCCTGACTTCCTTCCCCTTTCTGGCCGCCTCTGTTTTCTCCTGTGGCAACAAATCACCTCAGGCAAATGGGTTTTGTCAGTTGTGGAAAATGTGGTTATTTTATGACTTGGTAGGAAAAACCTTCCACAAAAGGTGTCCCCCCTCATTCCAAAAGTCCAAATCAGTCTCATCCCTCAAGTTATTAAAGATCTCGTTCTACAGAAAACAATAGAAAGTGTTCCCCCAGGACTGGAAGGTCAAGGCTTCTATTCCAGGCTATTCCTAGTCCCAAGAAAGGATGGCCCATGGAAAACCCATCTTGGAACTCTCTCCTAAATTCCTTTCTGTATGGTACCCACTTTGCGAATGGTGTCTCTTCAAACCCTTCTTCCACTCGTGATTCCCAGTTCCTCTCTGGTCACGTTAGACCTGAAAGAAGTGTATCTTCACATCCCTGTCCACCCAGCCTTTCACAAATTCCTACGTTTTGCAGTGCACTCTCTGCACCATCAGTTTACTGCATTGCCCTTTGGTTTGTCTACAGCTCCAAGGGTATTTACAAAATGTCTATATCACGCTTTGGCCTTTTGCAGAAAAAAAGGCATTAAGATCTTCCCATATTTAGACAACCTCCTCATCCTGGCAGTGGATCAAAGTACCCTGCAAAGACACCTTCAGTTCACCATTTCCCTCCTCGAAAGCTTGGGTTTCAGTCAACCTACTCAAGTCCTCCCTTACTCCTTCCCGAGACCAGATTTTTTTGGATTGCAGAATAAGGACGGGTTTCTTGAAGGCTTTTCTCCCACTTGAAAAGGTCACTTCACTGCCCCAACTCTTCAAAAACTGCTCCTAGTCAACTGCATTTCAGCCAGGGAATTCCTTCGCCTCCTGGGTCTGATCGCAGACACTCTCCCCATGGTGCCTCTTGCCAGACTATACATGACAGTTTCAGTTGTATTTGAAGACGGTTTTGTCCCAGCACGTCCATCCGCTAAAGTTTCAGGTGCCACTCCTTCAGTGTCTAAAGAAAGAAATCAGGTGATGGATTCAGCAGTTTAATCTGAATCCAGGGCTTCCATTACAGCCTCTCACTGCAGTTAAACAGATGTACACAGGTGCATCAGATCTGGGGTGGGGGGAGGTACCATCAATGGACTCAAGGTGCGACTCCTACCTTGTGAAAAAACACATCAGAGAAGTGACTGTCCCTCTAGCTCTGAAGGCATTCCTTCCCCCTCATACATGCAGGTCCCCTCAAAATCTTTAGACCACACCGCATTCCCGTGGTACATGAACAAACAAGGGGGGGACCAAGTCTTGCTTTGCAGGCTTGGCTATCAGAGTGGGACTCCAGTGTAACAGTACCGGCAATTTACATCCTATCACAAAACAACAATCAGGCAGATGTTCATAGCAGATCATTCTCAGAATCATGTATGGAATTCTGCACAGCGATGTTTTGCTAGACATTGTCCACTGGTGGGGTACACCACAGATATAACTGTATGCCTCCACTCAGATCAGACAAGTCCAGCTTTTCTGTTCAAGGTTCCTTTCCCCACAATCTTGGAGAGTAGACACCTTCACAATTTCCTGGAGCGGGATGTTTCTGTATGCATTTCCCCCATGATGTTCATCGTGCATACAGCTGCAGTCATAACAGATGGGTTTTCCTGCCGTCAGGCGGGTCCTCGGTCGGCCGAATTCCAAAGTCTAGGTCCGGCGTCGGATGTCATCGCTTCTTTCCTGACGTCAGTGCGACAGGGGTATAAAAGAACCAGCCGACGCCATTTTCTTCAGTCTTTCTTGCTGCGCGGTGCCCGAAGCAGAAGCAGTTCGCAAGTGCCGGTCGGCCAGCTCCTGAGATTACGAATATTTTTCAACCAAAGTCTTCTTGAAAGCTAAGTACCCCGTTGGGGAAACTTTACTTGCCTCAGACCGATGTCAGACAAAGTTAATAATTGCATTTCATGTGGGAAGCAAATACCACATAAGGATTTTCATTCCCTCTGCATTCCTTGCTTAGGCCCAGACCACAACGTCTCGGCCTGTCGTTTTTGTACTACATTCAACAGACGCACTATTAAGCGTCGGGTGGAGTTTGCCCAACACTATTTTGGCAAAAAGTTTTATTACATTATGTCGTCGGATACTCCGACTGCAGTTTTGAGTAAAAGACGCAAAGATAAGGACCGACATACGAGGTCCGCGACTTCTACCGACACCACGCCAAGGCCGACTACAGGTGGTCCGGTTCTCAGCAAGGTGCCTACGCAGACCCTGACTACCGATGACACTTCATTGGCGGTGTCTTCTGTGCCCGAGGTCGCAGGCTCTTCGGCCCACACCCCGACTACAGGTACTGAAGCCACTCTTGGCGGTGAAACTCAGTTTAGACAGGCCTTCCACCTCTCAAGGTGTCTTCAGGCCTTTTTCCATCAAGGCTTTCACTAAGTCTAAAGCAGCCATGCATACTAAAAGACAAGCTCCACAGGGCCCCTCTCAAGGCCCCATGCCTAAAAAGCAGATGCTAAAAATGGCTGAGGATTTGATTACTCTTATCAGGGGTTCTCAACCCCCCTTCGGACAAAAGGCCCAGAGTGGAGGAAGAATCCCCTTCCTCGGACCAGGTCTCCATTATTTCAGAACATTCTGAAGACCAGGAACATTCATACTCTCCTTTTGAAGATTCTGATGCAGAGGAGTCCTTCCCTCTGTCTCCCCCACTGAGGATTACTCTTTTGGGGAAACCTTACATACCTTAAGGGAACACTTCCACTGGGAAGGCCAAGAGTACTCAGACTCCAAGAAAAGGCTTGGGGATTTTCTCTTGCTCCCTCAGCACAGGCCTCTGGCTATACCTCCTGTCTTAGACATACTAGATGATGTGTATTCGGAGGCCTGCCTTAACCCAGATTCTTTACCTCCAGCTCCAGTCAAGTCTGACAGGTACTACCGGGTTCCTGATTCACACCAATTCCTATACAAAAGCCATGCGGCTGACCCAGAAACTATTTCACAGGGTCCCAAGGGAATTAAGGCCTCCACTGCTAAAAATCCATTACCTTCAGAGAGAGATTCCAGAGCTTTAGAAAGGTGGGGGAAAAGGTATACACCTCGGCCACTTTAACCATGAGGGCATTAAACTGTCAGTTCCATATGTTAAAGTACCAACAGTTTCTGTTATCACAGTTGAAAAGCAAAATGTCACAACCTGAACAACCCGACTTGAAGGAGTTGCAGGATTTGTTGCATAGTGCAGAGCAAGTGGGTAAACATACCTTGCAATGTGGTTTTGATGCTTTAGAGGCCTCATGTATAGCTGCTGTTACAGGATCAGTCATACGTAGACATGCTTGGCTCAAAGAGCAAACCTTACCAGATCATGTCAAAGCTAAACTACTAGATGCACCTCTGCAAAAAGATGTATTGTTTGGTGTTAAAGCTGAGGAGGTATTAAAGAAAATGGAGGAAAAGGCAAATCAATGCAAACAGTGAAAGATTTCCTACAGGTACAACCTCCACGTTTCAGTAGAAATTGGCCTTCAAAAAATTGGTCCTTTCCAGCCACGGACAGACCCCAAAGAGGTAGATACAGGCGCCCGAGGGGTAGAGGGCAATCTCAAGGATCGTTTAGAGGCAGACAATGGCAAGCACCTACACAGAGGTGGTGAGGATAGTTCACAGACATTCAGAAAGCAGAACCAATGACTCCCCGCTTTGCATGCCAAGCAAGACTCAAATGGCAGCACCTTTAGGCGGAAAACTGGCATTTTTGAAAAATTGGCATATTGTCTCAAGACAAATGGATCCTGGACATTATAGACGGAGGCTACAGATTCCACTTTCACACCCTTCCAAAAATGAGAGGCATGCCAAACCTGCCACACAATCAAAGGGCAGAGGCACAAAAACAAATTTCAGATCTCATGGACATGAAAGCTATTCAAGAGGTACCTGCTCAATAACAGGGTCAAGGTTTTTATTCCAGACTATTCCTGGTACCAAGGAAGGGCAAAGATTGGAGACCTATTTTGGACCTATCCATCCTAAACACATTTTTACTCATGCCAAAATTCAAGATGCTCACATTACAGCAGCTTCTTCCCATGCTGGGCAAGGAGTCTTGGCTGGTAACATTGGACCTCAAGGAGGCATACCTGCATGTCCCAATCAGACAAGATTGCAGAAGATGCCTCAGATTTCTTGCAGGTTCAACCTATTCTCAATTCTCTGCATTGCCCTTTGGCTTATCTACTGCGCCCAGAGTGTTCACGAAATGCCTGGCATCAGTAATTGCCTTCTGCAGACTTCAAGGGAATCAAATATACCCATATTTGGACGACTGCCTGATCCAAGCAGACAGCAAGCACATACTTCTGAAACATCTGGCGTTTGTAATAATGTTTTTGAATTCTTTGGGATACACAGTCAACAAAAAGAAATCAAGGCTAATACCCTCTCAAACAATAATTTTCCTGGGTGCCAGCTTGAATACAAACACCCAGATGGCCTACCTCACGCCAGAGAAACAAGGGCAACTAACTCAATACTTCAGAAAACTGGCAACTTTCACCAGGCGGACTGCAAGGAAAATCCTGCAGGCTCTGGGATTCATGGCATCTTGCATCCTACTAAGCCCATGTGCAAAGCTGCATATGAGGAAACTTCAATGGTACCTAAAAAAACCTATGGTCTCAACACAGCCACAGTTTGGAAACAGTAATACCACTGATTCCATGTCTTCAAAAGGAATTTCTATGGTGGGCTCAAGCATGCCAAAGAAACACAGGTCTCCCATTCTACAAGCCTCAAGCAAATCAAGTCATCACAACAGAAGCCTCGGACTACGCCTGGGGGGCGCACATGACAGATAGGTGCATTCAGGGCAAATGGTCCCAAAAAGAAAAGCACCTACACATCAATCAAAAGGAAATGCTAGCAGTAATAAATGCTATTATAGCTTTCAAAGTCCTTCTGCATCCAGGCCAGCTATTGATAAGGACAGACAACACCACAGTAATGTGGTACATAAACTAACAGGGAGGAACCCATTCATACCCCCTATGCAGGCTAGCCATGTCTCTTTGGAACATGGCTCTGGAATTGCAAATCGAACTTCAAGCACAGTACCTGCCAGGCAAGGAAAACACGCTGGCAGACAACCTAAGCAGAAATATGACAGATCCACACGAATGGAAGTTGCATCCTCAAGTTTTTACAAAGATAATTCAAGCATGGGGAAGGCCAGACATAGATCTCTTTGCCTCCCACAGAAATCACCAATTGGCAAAATTCTGTTCCAGGACATTTCATCCACAGGCCTGGAAAGTGGACGCACTCTTTCAGTTGGACAACGATGACAGTTTATGCTTTTCCACCTCTTCCTCTGCTGCCCAAAGTTCTATTAAACACCAGAGCAGACAGACCAAAGATGATTCTCATTGCTCCAGACTGGCCAAGTCAACACTGGTATCCACTCCTGAGGAACCTGACGCATTCCCCACTATGGATCCTGCCTCTAATGCCTCTTCTACTGACTCAGCACAACTTCAAAACTCTTCACAGTCAGCTGAAAACACTCAATCTAGCCGCATGGAAGATTCCTTAAATTCACAACAGACCCTACTCTCCAAGGAGGTGCAGGATGTCATTTTGGAGGCCAGAAGGCCTTCTACTAGAAAAGCCTACTCCGCAAAATGGAAACGGTTTTGTGAATGAGAAAAAGGGTCAGAATCCTGGAATATTGAATTTACCTCTACTATTACAGTACCTAGCTGAGATGCTAAGCAGTGGACTTTCATTCTCCTCCAAAATCCATGCCTCAGCCATTTCTGCAGAATACAACACTGATCCTCCTTTATTCTCTCACTCCCTCTTAAGACAGTTCCTCAGAGGGGCTAAGAATATAAAACCCCCCAAGGAAACCACCAGTACCTGCTTGGGACCTCAATTTCATTCTAGAAAAACTGACCTTGCCTCCTTTTGAGCCACCTGCTTCAACAGAACTGCAATATTTGTCCTGGAAAACAGCCTTCCTTCTGGCTATCACCTCAGCTCGCAGGGTTTCGGAACTACAAGCCCTCATGGCTGTGCAGCCTTTCATCATTTTCCATCAGGACAGAGTTTACTTACGAACCAATCCTTTCTTTATGCCAAAGGTAGTATCCAGGGTAGCCTTGAATCAGGCTATCCACTTACCTACCTTTTACCCTAATCCTCAAAACAAAGGGGAGAGACTACTACATTCCTTGGACATTCACAGACAGCTACGTTATTATTTGGACAGAACAAATCCTTTCAGAAAATCAGAGCAACTCTGTGTCCTATGCTACAGGAGCTCAAGGGAAGCCTATTTCCAAACAGACAGTCTCAAAATGGATAGCCCACTGCATACGTTTTTGTTACTCTTTTCATGGTAAAACTGTACCTGCAGGCATCAGATCTCACTCCACAAGAGCCACAGCTGCCTCTGCAGCTTTCCTCAGGGGGGTTCCTACCAAAGATATTTTGGAAGCAGCCACTTGGAGTTCTGTACGTACTTTCTCCAAGCACTATCACCTACCATTATACTCCAAATCTAGAGCAGGCTTTGCCACTGCAGTCTTGCAGGACATCCTGGCACCTCCTAGTTCCACCTAGTGCCTACCTCCCTTTTTTTTAGCGTTGGGATTCTACCCATCTGTTATGACTGCAGCTGTATGCACGATGAACATAATACAGTTTTGTACCTACCATAAATGTAGATGTTCGAGTGCTAATACAGCTGCAGTCCAGGTTTCCCTCCCTCCTTCCCCTCTTGGGACAGGCCTAATGGCTAACACCTCCTCATACAACCGGATTGGGGTATTCTCTTATGGTGTATTTGCTTGCAACTACTGTTTTTTGATTATATTGCATTGCATTATTACAAAAATATATGTATTGCCTTCCTTCTGGAGGCACCTGACATCTGGGGCAAGAAAAACTGAAGAAAATGGCGTCTGCTGGTTCTTTTATACCCCTGTCGCACTGACGTCAGGGAAGAAGTGACGACATCCGACGCCAGACCTAGACTTAGGAATTCAGCCGACCGAGGACCCGCCTGACGGAAGGAAAACCCATCTGTTATGACTGCAGCTGTATTAGCACTCTAACATCTCATCTACATTTATGGTAGGTACAAAACTGTACTTCGTGTTTCACTGTTGCAGTCATTACATTTGGGTAATCTTGCTGGCAGGTTGCCCTCAGTCGGCCTGAATTCCAAAGTCTTTGGTCCTGCGTCGGCTGCTGTCGCCCCTTCCCTGAGGTCCGGTCATCAGGGGTATAAAAGAAGCAGCCGACACCATTTTCTTCAGCCTTTCTTACCATGCAGTGCCCGAAGCAGTTCGCAAGTGTCGGTCGGCCAACTCCTGAGATTTTCGTGTTCGAGTTTCAGACCCGCAGTCTTCAATAAAGCTAAGTACCCCGTTGGGGAAACTCTTTTTTTTCTTGCTCCAGACCGATGTCAGAAAAAGTTAATTGTATTTCTTGTGGAAAGCAAATACCTCATAAGGACTTTCATTCTTATTGTATTCCTTGCCTAGGCCCTGATCACAACGTTTCTGGTTGTTGGTTTTGTGCTAGATTTAACTAATGCACTATTAAGCGTCGGTATGATTTTGCTTTAAACTATTTTTGGGCGCCGGTTTAATTATCCAGAAATGTCTGATAGCCATCTGACTACTGGAGTTCACAAAAAACGCAAAGAAAATGAGAGAGAAAGAGGTCCAAAACAGACTATGCTTCTAAGCCAGTCGCCGGTTTTCAGTGAGGCACTTTTGCAGCCCCTGACGCCCGCTCCTTTAGAGTCGCAGGCTGCTACCGACTCTCACGTGGAGTTGGCTATGCCACTGGAAACTCAAGGTATTGGACCCTCTGACACTATTCCCTCAGATGGGTCCGGAGCCGCTGAGCAGGCACCGGCTTCTGAGGGTGTTTTCAGACCTAAACATCTTTTTGCATTAAACCGACTTCAGCTTCAAAGGCAAAGACTAAAGCACCTTCTAAAGCAAAGAAACTCGAGAGCCAAGTGGACAGGCCTCTATGCCCAAAAAACAGATGCTCAAAATGGCTGAAGACTTGATTACCTTGATCAGGGGTTCCCATCCTCCTCTTGATAAGAGGCCTAGGCAAGAGAGACTGACTATGAATCTTCAGATCAGGTATCTATTTCTTCTGCTTCCTCTTCTGATCAGGAATATTCTCTTCCCCCATGAGGATTCTGATGCTGAAGAATCTATACCTTCAGCTTCTTCTCCAGAGGACTATTCTTTTGGGGAAACATTGCATACCATGAGGGAGCATTTCCACTGGGAGAGCCAAGATTTTTCAGAATCTAAAGAGAGGCTCAGGGATTTCCTTTTACTACCTCAACACAGGCTTCTAGCCATTCCACCTGTTAGACATTGTGGATGTGTTTTCGGAGTCTAGTCTGACGCCTGACTCCTTACCTCCAGCTCCTGTTAAGCCTGACTGATATTACAGGGTTCCTGACTCTCATAAATTCCTTTTTAAGAACCCTGCTGCAGACCTAGAAACTATTTCACAGGGTCCCAAAGGAGTTCAGGCTTCCGCTGCAAAAAAACCCTACCCCCTCTGACAGGGATTCTGGGGCACTGGATAGATGGGGAAAAAAGGTTTACACATCTGCTACCTTGGCTATAAGGGCCTTAAGCTGTCAGTTTCATATGCTCAGGTATCAGCAACATGTAATGGCATTGCTTAAACAGAAAATGTTAAACTCTGTGCAGAAAACAAGGAAATGCAGGATTTATTGCATGCAGCTGAACAAGTTGGAAAGCATACTTTGCAATGTGGTTTTGATTCTTTGGAGGCCTCCTGCAGGGCCGCAGTTACAGGTTCTGTAATTAGGAGGCATGCTTGGTTAAAGGAACAAAATCTGCCTGATCATGTCAAAGTTAAATTATTAGATGCACCTTTACAGCGTGATACTTTTGTGTTGAGGCAAAAGAGGTGTTAAAGAAAATGGAGGACAAAGCAAAATCTATGCAAACTGTCAAAGATCTTTTATAAGTACAGCCACCTAGGTTTAGTAGACGCTGGCCTACAAAGAATTGGTCCTTTCCTGTGTCAGACCTCAAAGGGGCAGATCCAGACACCCTAGAGGCAGATCCCAGGTGCAAAGTTCATACAGGTCAAAGCAATGGGGTGCTCTTACCCCCAAAGTTGGAGAAGACAAATCACAACCATACAGGAAACAGTCCCAATGACTTCCCCCTGCCTGCACCAAGCACTTATCTCCTGGCAGCACCCTTAGGGGGAAAATTAGCACTTTTTTTCTCAAAATTGGCACATTATAACCCATGACAAGTGGGTTCTAAATAGTGTCACAAGGCTACAAATTCCATTTCCATACCCTGCCAAAGGCAAACGGCTGGCCAGATCTGCCAAAATATCAATGGGCAGAGGCGCAAAAACAAGTCTCATCCCTCATGGACATGGGGGCCATTCAACAAGTACCAGAGCAAGAGCAGGGAGAAGGATTTTACTCAAGACTGTTCTTGGTACCCAGAAAGGACAAAGCCTGGAGACCAATACTGGACCTATCTATTTTGAACACATTCCTGGATATTCCAAAATTCAAAATGTTGACTTTGCAGCAGCTTTTGCCCATGCTGGGCAAGAATGCTTGGCTTGTGACTTTAGACCTAAACGAGGCATACCTGCTTGTCCCAATCAGACAATCCTGCAGAAGATACCTCATATTCAAGGTGGGCTCAATGCATTACAATTTTCTGCACTGCCGTTTGGCTTATCTTCTGCGCCCAGGGTGTTTGCAAAGTGTCTGGCACCAGTAATTGCATTCTACAGACAGAGGATTACAAATATATCCTTATTTGGACGACTGTCTAATTCAAGCAGCGAACAAGGACATTCTTCTACAGCATCTGGCGTTTGTGAAAAGACTTCTAACATGCCTAGGGTACACAGTCAACGAAAAGAAATCAAAACTAGTACCCTCTCAAGAGAATATTCCTGGGTGCAAGCTTAAATACAACTGCCCAGATGGCTTGTCTTACACCAAAGGCAAATGACTACCCATTTCAAAATGTTGGTAACAAAGGTCCAGTTATCTGCAAGAAATATTCTGCAGGCTTTGGGCTTCATGGCATCTTGCATCCTAATTCCAAATGCAAGACTGCATATGAGGAAACTTCAGTGGTACCTAAAAAGTGTTTGGACTCAACATTGCCACAGCCTGGAAACGATTACTCTCATTCCCTGCCTGCAACAGGAGTTTTGATGGTGGGCGAAGGCTTGTCACCAGAACAAGGGACAGCCATTCACATTACCCCCAGCCAGGCAGACACTAACGGATGCATCAGATTATGCCTGGGTGGCCCACATGGCAGGAAGATGTATTCAGGGCACATGGTCCTCAAACCAAATGCATCTACATATCAATGAAAGAGATGCTAACTGTTCAAAATGCCCTGACAGCCTCCAAGGACCTATTTCATCCGGGACAACTACTGATAGACAACACGGTCATGTGGTACATAAGCAAGGGGGCACACATTCTTATCCCCTTTGCAGACTATCCACAACTTTGTGGGACACAGCATTGACTTGCCAAGTACATCTGCAGGCACAATTCCTGCCAGGAAAGGAAAACACTCTGGCAGACGAACTAAGCAGAAACCTCATTGATCCCCGCGAGTGGCAACTGGATCCACAAGTCTTCAGCATAAGGAAATGGGGATGCCCGGACATAGATCTATTTGCCTCCCCTCACAACTACCCACTAAAAAGATTCTGCACAAAGACTTATCACAGACCAGCATTGAAAGTGGACGCCCTATCAGTATATGCTTTTCCTCCCCAAGGTACTCCTAAAGGTCAGACAGGAGAAGCCAAAGATGATACTGATTGTCCCAGACTGGCCCCACCAGT
>NC_056735.1:1631836370-1631971370 GCF_019279795.1 Protopterus annectens | reverse complement strand
GAAATGCCTGGCATCAGTAATCGCTCACTGCAGGCTTCAGGGAATCCAAATATATCCATACCTGGACAACTGCCTGATACAAGCGGACAACAAAAACAAGCTAACAGAAGACTTACAAAGAGTCATTTGCTTACTGCAAGCCCTGGGATATACAGTCAATATAAAAAAATCAAGACTGATACCATCCCAAAGAATAACCTTCTTAGGTGCAGAATTGGACACAGTAAAACAGATGGCATTCCTAACTGCAGAAAAACAAGAACAACTTCCTCTCTACTTCTTGGCATTAACAAAGCAGAACAAACTAACAGCAAGGAAAGTACTGCAGGCCTTGGGCTTCATGGCATCCTGCATAATCCTGGTCCCTCATGCCAGACTGCATATGAGAAAGCTACAGTGGTACCTGAAGAATTTATGGTCTCAACACAGGCACAGCCTAGGAACCGAAATACCACTAATCCCATGCCTGAAACAAGAGTTCCTATGGTGGGCTCGGGCATGCCAGTCAAACCCAGGTTTGCCCTTCCACAGCATTCAACCAAGCCAAACCATCACAACGGACGCCTCAGACCTCGGTTGGGGGGCCCACATGCTGGACAAGTGCATACAAGGCTTATGGACTCCAGATCAGCTGCACCTGCACATAAATCAAAAGGAAATGCTGGCAGTAAAACTAGCAATCCAGAATTTCAGACCATTCCTCCAAGAAGGGCAGTTGATGATAAGGACAGACAACACCACAGTCATGCGGTACATCAACAAACAGGGAGGCACTCATTCATACCCTCTATGCCGGATGGCACTGGACCTATGGAATATGGCTCTGAGCTACAACATTGTTACAAGCAATTTTTGTACCGGGAAAAGAAAACATCCTAGCAGACATATTAAGCAGAACTACCTCGGATGCTCACGAATGGATGCTACACCCGGACATCTTCAAGGTCATCACAAGGAAATGGGGACTGCCACAAATAGACCTATTCGCATCCCCACTCAATCACCAGCTCAAGAAATTCTGCACAAGGACGTACCACCCACTTGCTTGGGAGGTGGACTCTCTGTCCTTCAGTTGGAAAGGCCTGACAGCATATGCATTCCCACCTCTTCCTTTGATGCACAAGGTGCTATTGAAAATCAAAGAGGAACGTCCAAGGATCATTCTGATAGCTCCAGACTGGCCAAGACAACATTGGTACCCATTACTAAAGCATGTCTCGGGGGAAAATGTGGACACTACCCCTGATTCCTTTGCTGTTAACTCAGAGCGGCTACAACACCCTGCATCCAAACCTGAAAACTCTGCAGCTGACAGCCTGGAACATTACATAAGAGCAACTAACCCAGATTTATCCCAAAGGGTTAAAGACATTATCCTTGAGGCCCGCAGACCCTCAACAAGAAGGAACTATGCAGGAAAATGGAAAAGGTTTCTCATTTGGAGTACTGAAAGGGGAAAAGATGTGTCAAAGGTAGACATTGCCAACATCCTGGAGTACTTGGCAGAGCTTTTCCATACAGGCCTGTCCTATTCCTCCATCAAGATACATGCATCAGCTATTTCTGCAGAATACAGCTTCGATCCTCCTGTCTTCTCGCATCCTCTACTCAGGCAGTTTGAGAGGAATTAAAAATGTAAAACCTCCTAGGAAACCATCATTACCAGCATGGGACTTGAACTTTGTGCTAGAAAAATTGACACTCCCCCCTTTCGAACCAGCAGCAACAGCAGATCTTCAACACCTATCCTGGAAAACTGCTTTTCTGCTGGCAATTACCTCAGCAAGAAGGATTTCTGAGCTACAGGCTTTAATGGCAGTACAACCCTTCCTAATCTTCCATCAAGATAGTGTCCATGAGAACAAATCCTACATTTTTGCCTAAGGTGGTATCCAGAGTGTCTTTAAACCAGGCTATCCCCATACCAACCTTCTTCCCCAATCCACAGAACAGGGGGGAAAGACTACTGCATACTTTGGATGTACATAGACAGTTGCGCTACTACCTGGACAGAACCAAGGGCAATAGAAAAACTGACCAGCTTCTGGTAGCATATGCAACAGGAAGGGAAGGAAAAGCAATTTCAAAACAGACCATCTCCAAGTGGATATGAAATTGCATCAGATTCTGTTACTCCTACCATGGAAAGCAGACTCCACAGAACATAAGGCCTCATTCTACAAGGGCTACAGCCACTACCACAGCTTTCTTACGAGGAGTGGCTACCAAGGACATTATAGAGGCTGCTACTTGGACCTCCGTGCATACATTTGCCAAGCATTATAACTTACCTTTATACTCTAGATCCCGAGCAGGGTTTGCCACTGCTGTTTTGCAAAGGATCCTAACTACACCATAATTTCTTCTTCCTCCTCCCCTAGTTTGGCTATGGTATTCTACCCATTTGTAAGGACTGCAGATGCATCCTTGAAGGACATAGTACAGTTTTGTACCTACCATAAATGTAGATGTCCGAACAGGAATGCATCTGCAGTCAGGATTACCCACCCTCCTTCCCCTCTGTGGTATTCCTAGGGTATTTGCCCATCTAATAGCTAGCTGGGGGGGGGGGGATATCTTATGGTGTATTTGTTTGTATATATGTACATACATGCTTATTTTTTGTGTTTGCCTTCTACTATTTGGAAACATTGGCATTTATCCAAAATTTAGCTATCCAAGAGGGCAACTGGCATCTGGGGCAAGAAACACTGAGGAAAATGGCATTGGCTGATGCCTTTATACCCGAAGAACTGCAGCTATGACGTCGGGTGAAGTGCGACACCAGCCGAGGCCAGACCCAGACTTTAGAATCCGGCCGACCGAAGGGCTGCCTGACGACAGGACAACCCATTTGTAAGGACTGCAGATGCATTCCTGTTCGGACATCTACATTTATGGTAGGTACAAAACTGTACTTTCCCTCGCATGGTGGACCTAATCACACAATAGAAAGTATCTTTTATCCACCCACACCTGCAAACTTCGACTAACCTTATGGATGATAAACATTTGATCCCATTTAGGCACCTTTACTCAGAGAATGTGCTAGCTGTCCTGTAGGAGGCCAGGAAACCCACCATCAGGGAATCCTATTTTTTTTCAAATGGAAAAGGTTCTTCACTTGGTATGATCAACAAAACCCCTTTCAGGCGGATGTACCTCTAGTTGAGTCTTGTGTGAGACCCAAAAATCTGAACTTTCATACTCTGTGAAAGGCCATTTGTCAGCTGTCTTAGCCTGCTTACTTCTCAATCCGCCGTTACTACCTAGATTAGAGGTGAAACCATTTCTCAAAGTGGTCCTTTACATCACACTACTGAGAACCTTTCTTCCCTCCTTGGGATTTGAATTTTTTTCTGCAAAAACTCGCTACTGCTCCATTTGAACGTGCTTCTTGTAGACTTAACTTCAGCCAGAAGAGTGAGTTACATGCACTCATTGCTAATCCACCTTATCTCATTTTTATAAGGATAGGATCTTTTTTCGTACAAACCCCTCCATGCCTAAAAGTGGTCAATGAACTATCTATTAACCAATGTATTCGTTTACCCACTTTCTTTCCTTCCTCACAGAATGACCGTGTATGTTTCATTCCATTGATGATCAGACAACTTAGATTCTGTCTTGATAAGACTAAGGACATCCGAAAGTCCAACCAGTTTGTATCCTTCCACCCCAGAGCTCTGGGAAAATCTGTCTAAACAAACTATCGCTTTATGGATTTCCAAAACTATCTTTCTGTTACTCCTCCCATGGAAGACCATTATCCTCAGTCAGGGCTGTGGCCTCCTCGGGGGTATTCTTCAAAGGACTAGATACAGCCACCATTTTAAAGGCAACCACATGGTCTTCAGTCCACACTCTTACTAAACATTTTTAACTGGACTGTATGTCTACGGCAGGATTTGCTAAAGCAATCCTCCTTAGATTCTTGGAGAATGCATCCTCTTCCACCTCCCATAACACATGTTGAGCTTTGGTACTCCCTCATATTAGAATACTGCAACATGAGAATAGGACAGAGTAGTTGTATAAAATCTTAACATAACCATAGATGTCCTCTTCCATGTTGCAGTATTCCTATCCCACCCTCTTATCCCTTGTAGGACCTTTTCCTTTTCTCAGTGGCATCCTTATTAGCGTACCTTTAGACTACTGTTTGGGTCATTCATTTCTGAGGTCTGTGTGCGGACATCACATTTATGGCCCACGGTTTATGGTCGCTACGTGTGACATCCCATGTACCATACAGCAGCCAGACTAAGCATTTGTATATGAGCTGGACGTTCGGGTTGCTTCAGGTGTTGGATCCCGCATGTTAAAATACTGCAACATGGAATAGAAGGACATATGTGGTTATTTTAAGATTTTACACAACTATTTGTTTAAAGTTGTAATGGAGAACTAGTTGTAATGGAGAACTGTAAAAACGGGAAGCATGTAAGTATGGCATGGGTAGACCATAAAAAACACTTGACAGTATCCCACATTCATGTATGAGTGCTTAAAAATGTATGAGATACACCCTACACTAATTGATTACATTACAGCGACCATGAAACAGTGGCAAACCACTTTGCAGTTGAGCCATGATAGAAACCACTTTGCAGTTGAGCCATGATGGGAACCACGCTGCAGTTGAGCCATGATGGGAACCACGCTGCAGTTGAGCCATGGTGGAAACCACGTTGCAGTTAAGCCATGGTGGAAACCACGTTGCAGTTAAGCCATGGTGGAAACCATGTTGCAGTTAAGCCATGGTGGAAACCACGTTGCAGTTAAGCCATGATAAACGAGGAATTATTCCAAGGATAAAAAGGGTATTCCAGTGTGATAGTTGCTCTTGCTTTTTTGTCTTGCCCTTAACCCATTAAGATGTCTACTTAACACATTAGGTCATGGCTACAATTCTGGCTCTCAGAAAACAAAATGTAAAGACTTATTTTCTTGTGGATGATGTTAAACTGTGTACTTAATCAGGCGAGAAACTGAAAGCACAACTGCAAGTGCTAAAGACTTTTTCAGATATAAGAATGTCATTTGGTCCTAATGTGCAAAAGCAACCTTTGAAGCAGGAAAGCTGCAGTACCAAGAAAACATCAGCCTGGGCAGGAATGTGATATAAAAGAACTTGAGCGGGAGTGTGTGTAAATATTTGATAACTGATTAAGGATCAACAATATAACATGAACAAATGCTAATAAAATTTAAGAATATTTTGCATGACTAAAACTAATACTGAAAACAGCACTGAGTTCTTTGAACAAAGTTGAGACTGTAAACCAAGTTGCTGTTCTTGTCCTAACTTAGTTTTGTAGTGATTGACTGGCCCCCAAAAGGTGTTGGATTGGTTAGGAAAACAAGAAGGGTGCTTCATGCTTGTCAAGTAATTTATAATTCAGTGTATACCAAGACTATGTATTCCGTTCTGAAGAAGGTATGGGCCTCCTTGAAACCAAGGACTGCGTACATATCTGCTGACCTAAGACAAACAGTGAAAGTTTTAAAACATGAGAAGTCTAAGATGACTTCCCTGCTTAGTCTAGCAGAAGCATGTCAGTGTCGAGCTGGAGTGAAAATCAAACCTGGAGTAGGTACAAATTGGGCAACCGAGTGTGCCAGAAAGCAAAAATATAATGTGAAGGATCAGATGAGAAGGCAAGAAATGTGGAAATGCATAAATATAGTTGCAAGTACAGAAAACTCTTGAACAATGTCATGCTGTTCAGGATCAAATGCAGGAATGGTGGAGAATTGAATTTAAACAAAAAGACAAAAGGTTAATATTGGTGGCCCATGATAGGCTATATGTATACATTGGTTTACAAAGGCTGTTGAGCATGTGGGAGAAACGCACAAATGTAGGTTTTGTAAAACATATTTGGAAATGGTTGCACATCTTGTTGGTTGTGATACTAATGGCAGGAAGTCTATGTTTTAAAGGCATAATATGGCAAGGTTGCTGCATTGGGTATTGTGCAAACAGTATAATGAAGCAACTGAAAAACTTTGGAAACATAAGCCACCAAGCACTGTAGAAAATTATGAAGTTTATATTACACTGCATCACTCATTACCAACAGTTTATAAAACAGATGGGAGAAAAACAGATGTATTAGTCCATGAAAAGAAGATAAAAGTAGCAGTGATCATTGAAATTCCTACACCCATTGACTACAGTTAAGTACAGAGACGGAAAGTAATACAATACCAGTATTTCCAAGCTGAAATTAGCGCAATGTGGAAAAAAGAAATTTACAATCTTACATATGTTACCGGTACATGCAACTCTGTATGAATTGCAAGAGTTGTCAATACTAGGCATTTTGCAGGTGCTGCGAAGGAATAGCACATGTTCTTCATGTTTCACTGTTGCAGTCATCACATTTGAGTTATCTGCCTGCAGGTAGCCCTCAGCCAGCCTGAATTAGTCTCTTTGGATTTCTGCGTCGTATGCTGTCACTTCTTCCATGATGTCAGGGGTATAAAACATGCAGCCGACGCCATTACATCAGTCTTTCTTGCCGTGCGGTGCCCAAAGCAGAAGCAGTTCGCAAGTGCCAGTCGGCAGACTCCTGAAATTTTCGTTTTCGAGTTTCAGACCTGAAGTCTTCAAAATAAGTGACCTGTTGGGGATCCTTTTTTCTTGCTCTAACAGATATCAGAAAAAATTAACAATTGTCTTTCCTGTGGAAAGTAAATACCTCCTAGAGATTTTCATTCTGCTTCACTTATTTAGGCCCAGACCACGACGTCCCTCGCTGTCTGCCTTGTTCAACGCCCGAACTATTAGTCGTCTGGCTATTTTTGTAGCTAAATACTTTCGTTCTCAATCTCCGCACTTCAAAATGGCTTCGTTAAGCCATCTGACTACCAGTCTTCTGAAAAAAAGTAAGATTAAAGGCAGACTGCATAGGTACAAAACCGCCGACAGCGCTTACGATAAGCTAGTCGCCAGTCCGCCTGTACTTAGTGAGGTGCTTTCGCAGCCCCTGATACCTGCTTCTACAGATTCGCAGGCCTCTTCTGAGACCCATTCGAAGTCCGGCATGCCACGATATACTTCGACTATGGAACCTGCGGATGTCTCTACCTTGGATGGGTCCGGATCCGCTGTGCAGGCAACGGCTTCTGAGGGTTTATTCAGGCCTACCTGTTTTCATATTCAACAGATGACTTTGTTTCAAGCTAAGAATAATGAATTCCTCAGGCCTAAAGCTCCCACTAAGCCTAGAAAACAGGCTACCAAAGTGGATTCTCAGGCCCATATGCCTCAAAAACAAATGATTAGAATGGCTGAAGACCTTATTACCTTAATTAGGGGAAGCCAGCCTTCCCCTTCTAAGAGACCTAGAACTGATTTTCTTTCTGATTCTTCTGATCAGGAATCTGATTTGTTCCATCTGACTACCAGGATTTACCCTTAGTTAGGAGGATTCTGATGCAGAGGATTCCATTCCCTCTGCTTCCCCTCCAGAAGATTTTTCTTTTGGTGAAACATTGCATATACCCTTGGGGAGCATTTCTGCTGGGAAATCCAGGATTTTTCTCAGTCCAAAAAGAGACTTGGGGAATTTTTAAACCTGCCTCAACACAGGCCTCTAGCTATCCCTCCTGTTCTGGAGATTGTAGATTTTTTTCTTGGAATCCAGCCTTACCCCAGACACTTTGCCTCCAGCTCCCAGGAAACCTGACAGGTACTACAGAGTACCTGACTCTCTCAAGTTACTTTTTAAGAATCCTAGTGCGAATCCAGAGACCATTTCCCAAGAACCAAAAGGCATTAAGGCTACTACTGCCAAAACTCCTACCCCTTCTGATAGGTATTCTAGAGCTTTAGACTGATGGGGAAGGAAGGTATATACTTCTGCTACTTTGGCCATTAGGGCTTTAAATTGCCAGTTTCATATGTTAAAATATCAGCAGCATATTATGGGATTAAACAAACAGAAAATTGTTGATTCCTGACTGTGCTGAATACAAAGCGTTGCAAGAGTTGATGCATTCTGCTGCCCAAGTAGGTAAGCATACCTTGCAATGTGGTTTTGATGCTTTAGAAGCATCTTGCGAGGCTGCTGTCACTGGATCTGTACTTAAAAGGCATGGCTTGGCTTAAGGAACAAAACTTGCCAGATCATGTTAAAGCTAAATTACCGGATGCACCCTTAACACAAAGAGCACCTTTTTGGCAACAAAGCAGAAGTCCTCAAAAGGATGGAGGAAAAAGCGAAATCTATGCAAACTGTTAAAAGATTTCTTACAAGTACAGCCACCTAGATTCAGTAGGCATTGGCCTTCAAAGAACTGGTCCTTTCCAGGCCCTTCCAGCCTTCAGTCCAAACCCAGAAGCAGCAGACCAAAGCTTCAGTCTTAGTCTATGCACAGTTCTAAGCAGTGGGGGCCCCCCACTTCCAAATCAGGGAGTAGTAAGCCACCACCTATGGAAAAATGGTGCAGTGACTTATCCTTAACTCTACCAAGCCTTGCTCAACTACTTGCTTTCTTAGGAGGAAAGCTCGCCCTGCATGCACAAAACTGGGAGCTCATTACCCAAGACAAATGGGTTTTAAACAGTTTCCCTAGGATACAGATTCCACTTCCACTCACTCCCAACCCCAAGTGGATGGCCAGACCTCCCCCCAAACCAGTGGGCGGTGGCCCAAAAACAAGTGCACCCTCTCCTCAGTGCTCCCTCTCCTCAGTATCAGGGCTATTCAACCAGTCCCAGCAGAACAAAGGGCACAAAGTCTTTATGAGACTGTTCTTGGTTCCCAGAAAAAAAAAACTCCTGGCGTTCTATCCTGGATTTATGTATTCTGAACACCTTTCTGGTGGTTCCAAAATTCAAAATGCTATCTCTAACAGCTGCTTCCTATGTTAGCCAAGTATGCCTGTCTGGCAACCCTAGACTTAAAAGAAGCTTACCTGCACATGCCTATAAGGTAATCCTGCAGGAAATACCTTCACTCAGGGAAGGCTATATGCACCATCAGTTCTCTGCACTTCCCTTTGGTTTATCTACTTTCCCAGGGTATTCACAAAGTGCCTAGCTCCAGCCATTGCTTTTTGCAGGTAGAGAAGTATTCAGATTTACCCATACTTGGACGATTGCCTGATTGAGGCAGAAAGTTAGGAATTGCTACTACAGCACCTGACATTTGTAAAGAGACTTAACTTCAGTGTAATCCACGAAAAGCAATCACACCTAGTACTTTGCCAACTGATTGTATTCCTGGGAGCAAGCTTTAACACAACTTCCCAGATGGCATTCTTCACTCCAGAGAAACAAATTTATTTGCCAACTTACTTCAACCTACTGGCCACAAAGACCCAGCTATCTGCAAGGAAAATACTGCAAGCTCTGGGGTTCATGGCCTCTTGCATTCGGTCAATTCAATATGCAAGACTGCATATGAGGAAACTTAAATGATATTTAAAAAGTCTATGGTGTCAACTTTCTCAGGACCTGGAAACAATACTTCCTATATTTCCGTGTCTGTGGGCAGAGGTCCTTTGGTGAGCAGAGGCCTGCAACCACTACAAGGGACTTTCACTCTACCCCTTGCTGCCCAAACCCTAACAGACGCATCAGACTATGCTTGGGGGGCTCACATGGCAGGGCAGTGCATTCAGGGCAAATGGAACCCAAAGCAGATGCACCTGAATATCAATCAAAAAGAAATGTTAGCTGTACAGAACGTTCTGACAGCCTTCAAAGGCTTTATTCTTCCAGGACAACTATTGGTAGAGACAGACAACACCACAGTTATGTAGAACATAAACAAGCAGTGCGGAAAACATTCTTAACCACTCTGCAGACTAGTCGTGGCTCTGTGGAACACAGCATTGAGCAACCAAGTGCACCTACAAGCTCAATTCCTGCCAGGCAAACTAAATTTACTGGCAGACTACTTAAGCAGAAATCTCATGGACCCACACGAATGGAAACTGGGACCCAAAATATTCAAACTTTGGGGAACAGATGGGGGAAACCCAAGATGGACCTGTTTGCTTCCCCTCAGAGCTATCAATTGAACAAATGCACCAGAAACTCCCCACAGCCAAGCTTGGAAGGTGGATGCCCTGTACTTTTTCTTGGGAAAGCTTCTGTCTATGCCTTCCCTCTGTGCCTCTCCCCTCTAAGGTTCTACCAAAGATCAAACCGGGCAAGGCTAGGACAATCCTGATTGCACCAGACTGGCCACGCCAGCACTGGTTTCCTCTTTTGCGCAGCCTAACAGTGCTACAACCATGGCACCTGCCTTAGACACTTTCCCTGCTGTCCTAGCAGGGGGACCGAATTCTGCACCCTCAGCTTCAGACCCTGAACCTTGCAGCCTGTCTAATCCCCTGAGCTCACCTCTAGCAACCCTCATCAAGCAGGTGCTGAATGTCATTCTTGAGGCAAGGAGGCCTAGTACTAGAAAATCCTGTTCAGAAAAGTAGAAAAGATACTGATGTTCATCGTGCATACAGCTGCAGTCATAACAGATGGGTTATCCTGCCGTCAGGCGGGTCCTCGGTCGGCCAAATTCCTAAGTCTAGGTCCGGCGTCGGTTGTCGTTGCTTCTTCCTTGACGTCAGTGTGGCAGGGGTATAAGAGCCAGCCGACGCCATCTTCTTTAGTCTTTCTTGCCGCGCGGTGCCCGAAGCAGAAGCAGTTCGCAAGTGCCGGTCGGCCAGCTCCTGAGATTTACGAAAATATTTCAGCCGAAGACTTCTTGAAAGCTAAGTACCCCGTTGGGGAAACTTTTCTTGCCTCAGACCGATTTCAGACAAAGTTAATAATTGCATTTCATGTGGGAAGCAAATACCGCATAAGGATTTCCATTCTTTCAGTATTCCTTGCTTGGGCCCAGACCACGCTGTCTCGCCCTCCTGTTTTTGTGCTAGATTCAACAAACGCACTATTAAGCGTCGGGCGGAGTTCGCCCACCACTATTTTGGTAAAAAATTTAATTATATTATGTCGTCGGATACTTAGACTCCAGTTTTGAGTAAAAGACGCAAAGATAAGGACCGACATACGAGGTCCGCGACTTCTACCAACACCATGCTAAGGCCGACTACCGGTTCTCAGCGAGGTGCCTACGCAGCCCCTGAGTACTGATGACACTTCATTACCGGTGTCTTCTGTGCTTGTGGTCGCATGATCCTCGGCCCCCATTCTGAATACAGATACCGACGCCACTCTTGGCGGGGAAACTCAGAGTTTAGACAGGCCTGCCATTTCCAAGGTGTCTTCAGGCCTTCCTTCTCCATTAAGGCTTTCACAAAATCTAAAGCAGCCATGAAAACTAAAAAACAAGGACCACAGACCCCCTCTCAAGGCCCCATGCCTAAAAAACAGATGCTCAAAATGGCTGAGGATTTGATTGCTCTTATCAGGGGTTCTCAACCCCCCTCGGACAAAAGGCCCAGATTGGAGGAAGACTACCCTTCCTCAGATCAAGCCTCTATTACCTCAGAACATTCTGAGGACCAGGAATATACATATTCTCCTTTTGAAGACTTTGATGCAGAGGAGTCTATTCCCTCTGTCCCCCCTCCCCCCCAAAAATTGGCATATTGTTACAAAAGACAAATGGATTCTGGACATTATAGACAGAGGCTACAGGTTCCACTTTCACACCCTTCCAAAAATGAGAGGCATGCCAAACCTGCCACAAAATCAAAGGGCAGAGGCACAAAAACAAATTTCAGCTCATGGACATGAAAGCTATTCAAGAGGTACCTGCAAAAGAACAAGGTCAAGGTTTTTATTCCAGACTATTCCTGGTACCAAGGAAGGACAAAGATTGGAGACCTATTTTAGACCTATCCATCCTAAACACATATTTACACGTACCAAAATTCAAGATGCTCACATTACAGCAGCTTCTACCCATGCTGGGCAAGGAGTCTTGGCTGGTAACATTGGACCTCAAGGAGGCATACTTGCATGTCCCTATCAGACAAGATTGCAGAAGATACCTCAGATTTCTTGCAGGTTCAACCCATTATCAATTCTCTGCATTGCCCTTTGGCTTATCTACTGCGCCCAGAGTGTTTACGAAATGCCTGGCATCAGTAATTGCCTTCTGCAGACTTCAAGGGATACAAATATACCCATATCTGGACGACTGCCTGATCCAAGCGGACAGCAATCACATACTTCTGAAACACCTGGCGTTTGTAATAAAACTGTTGAACTTTCTGGGATACACAGTCAACAAAAAGAAATCAAGGCTAATACCCTCTCAAACAATAGTTTTCCTGGGTGCCAGCTTGAATACAAACACCCAGATGGCCTACCTCACGCCAGACAAACAAGGGCAACTATCTCAATACTTAAGCAAAATGGCAACATTCACCAGGCTGACTGCAAGGAAAGTCCTGCAGGCTCTGGGATTCATGGCATCTTGCATCCTGCTGATCCCATGTGCAAAGCTGCATATGAGGAAACTTCAATGGTACCTAAAAAACTTATGGTCTCGACACAGACACAGTTTGGAAACAATTATACCACTCATTCCATGTCTTCAAAAGGAATTTCTGTGGTGGACTCGAGCATGCCAAAGAAACATAGGTCTCCCCTTCTACATACCTCAAGCAACTCAAATCATCACAACAGACGCCTCGGACTACGCCTGGGGGGGGCACACATGACAGATCAGTGCATTCAGGGAAAATGGTCCTAAAAAGAGAAGCACCTACACATCAGTCAAAAGGAAATGCTAGCAATGCAAAATGCTATTATGGCCTTCAAAGACCTACTGCATCCAGGCCAGCTATTGATAAGGACAGACAACACCACAGTGATGTGGTACATAAACAGGGGGGAACTCATTCATACCCCCTGTGCAGACTAGCCCATGTCCCTTTGAAACACAGCTCTGGAATTGCAAATCCAACTTCAGGCACAATTCCTGCCAGCGAAGGGAAACACACTGGCAGACAGCCTAAGCAGAAATGACAGATCCACACGAATGGAAGTTGCATCCTCAAGTTTTCGCAAAGATAACTCAGGCATGGGGACAGCCAGACACAGATCTTCTTTGCTACCCACAGAAATTACTCACTGAAAAAATTTTGTTCAAGGACCTATCATCCACAGGCCTGGAAAGTGGACGCACTTTCTTTCAATTGGACAACAATGACAGTCTATGCCTTTCCACCTCTCCCTCTGCTGCCCAAAGTTCTATTAAAAGCCAGAGCAGAGAGGCCAAAAATGATTCTCATTGCTCCAGACTGGCCAAGACAACACTGGTATCCACTCCTGAAGAGCCTGACGCATTCCCCACCATGGATCCTGCCTCTAGTGCCTTTTCTGTTGTCCCAGCACAACTTCAAAACTCTTCACAGCCAGCTCAAAACCCTCAATCTAGCCGCATGGAGAATCCCTTGATTTCCCAACAGACCCTCCTCTCCAAGGAGGAGGTGCAGGATGTAATCTTGGATGCCAGAAGACCTTCTACTAGAAAAGCGTACTCCGCCAAATGGAAACGGTTTTGTGCCTGGAATCAGAAAAAGGGCCAGAATCCTTCGGTAATAAATTTACCTCAAATATTACAGTACCTAGCTGAGATGTTAAACAGTGGACTTTCCTTCTCCTCCAAGATCCATGCTTCAGCCATTTCTGCACAATACAACACAGATCCGCCTTTATTCTCTCATCCTCTCTTAAGACAGTTCCTCAGAGGGGCTAAGAATATAAAACCCTCAAGGAAACCACCAGTCCCTGCTTGGGACCTCAACTTCATATTGGAAAAATGGACCCTGCCTCCATTTGAGCCAGCTGCTTCAACAGAACTACAATATTTGTCATGGAAAACAGCCTTCCTTCTGGCTATCACCTCAGCACGCAGGGTTTTGGAACTACAGGCCCTCATGGCTGTGCAACTTTTCATCATTTTCCATCAGGACAGAGTTTCCTTACGAGCCCAACCCTTCCTTTATGCCAAAGGTAGTATCCAGTGTAGCTTTGAATCTGACTATCCACTTACCTACCTTTTACCCTAACCCACAAAACAAAGGTTAAGACTACTACATTCCTTGGACATTCACAGACAACTTCGTTATTTGGACAGGACAAAGCCATTCAGGAAATCCGAGCAACTCTTTGTGTCCTATGCTACAGGTGCTCAAGGAAAGGCTATCTCTAAACAGACAATCTCAAAATGGATAGCCCACTGCATACGCTTTTGTTACTCATTTCATGGAAAAACTGTGCCTTCAAGCATCAGATCCCACTCCACAAGGGCCACAGCTACCTCTGCAGCTTTCCTCAGGGGGGTTCCTACCAAGGACATTTTGGAAGCAGCCACTTGAAGTTCAGTGCACACTTTCTCCAAACACTATCACCTTCCACTTTACTCTAAATCTAGAGCGGGCTTTGCCACAGCAGTCTTGCAGGGCATCATTGCTCCTCCTAGTTCCACTTAGTGCCTGCCACCCCTGTTTAGCTTTGGGATTCTACCCATCTGTTATGACTGCAGCTGTATGCACGATGAACATAGTACAGTTTTGTACCTACCATAAATGTAGATGTTCGAGTGCTAATACAGCTGCAGTCCAGGTTACCCCCCCCCCCCTCCGTCCCCTCTTAGGACAGGCCTTATGACAAACACCTTCTCATACAACCTGATTGGGGTATTCTTTTATGGTGTATTTGCTTGCAAACTACTGTTTTTTTATTATTCTATATTGCATTATTACATAGGTTTATGTTTTGCCTTCCTTCTGGGGGCACCTGACATCTGGGGCAAGAAAAACTGAAGAAGATGGCGTCGGCTGGCTCTTTTATACCCCTGCCGCACTGACGTCAGGGAAGAAGCGACGACCACCGACGCCGGACCTAGACTTTGGAATTCGGCCGACCGAGGACCCGCCTGACGGCAGGATAACCCATCTGTTATGACTGCAGCTGTATTAGCACTCTAACATCTACATTTATGGTATGTACAAAACTGTACTTTCCTGGAACCAGTCTCAAGGGATGGGAAGAACTGTGCCCAGCTTACCTCCATATACTAGATTACTTAACAGAAACGCTCCACAAGGGACTGTCCTCTTCTATTTAAGGTTTAGTCCTCTGCCATCTCAGCGCAGAATACTGAGCCACCCCTCTTCTGTCATCTTCTGGTAAAACAGTGCCTTAGAGGGGCCAAAAATTTAAGACCTCCCAGGAGAGCTCCTACTCCAGCCTGGGGCTATAACTTTGTATTGGAAAAACTTACCCCCCCTTTAACCCGCTGCTACAGTAGAGTTGAAATTCCTGTCGTGGAGAACAGCTTTACTTCAAGCCATCACTTCAGCAAAACGAGTGAACTGCAGGCCGTTACGTCAGTGGAACCCTTCATTGTCTTCCATGCAGGCAGGGTTTCCCTCAGTACTAACCCATCTTTCATGCCCAAGGTGGTGTCTAGTGTGGCTTTAAACCAGTCCATTCATTTGCACTTTTTTTCCCTAATCCTCAAAATAAAAAAAAAAGGAAACTGCATTTTCTAGACATGCTGACAGCTTAGATTCTGTTTGAACACGACTAAGCCTCTCCAAATCTGACCATCTGCTTGTCAGCTTTGCTGCAGGGGCAGAGGGCAAGGCCATTTCAAAGCAAACCATATCTAAATGGATAGCACACTGCATCCATTTCTGCTACAGGCACCATGAAAAACCTAATTCACGGTGATAAGTACACATTCCACTAGGACTACATGTGTCGCTACTGCATTTCTCAGTGGAGTCCCTAACAGGGACATCCTGGAAACCGACCTGGAGCTCTGTACACATTTTCACCAAGCATTACCACTTGCCTATCTTTTCTAATTCCAGAGCTGTATTTGCCACAGCAGTCTTACAAGGCCTGGTTGCCAGGCCTAATGCTTCTTAATCTACCTCCACCCTCCCTTAGCTTTGGGAGTCAACCCAAATGTGATGACTGCAACAGTGAAACACGAAGAAGATAGTACAGTTGTGTACACTTACCTTAAGTATAGATGTTAGTGTATTCACTGTTGCAGTTCTGGATGTTCGTGTTACACTGCTGCAGTCATTACACTTGGGGTATCCTGCCGTCAGCCGGTCCCCCAGTCGGCCTGAGTTCCGAAGTCTTGGTCCGGCGTCGGTTGCTGTCGCTTCTTCCCTGACATCAGTGCGACAGGGGTCTATAAGATGCAGCCAACGCCATTTTCTTCAGTCTTTCTTGCCGCGCAGTGCCCAAAGCAAAAGCAGTTCTCAAGTGCCAATCGGCCTACTCCTGAGTTTCATTCCGAATCCAGAACCGAAGTCTTCTACAAAGCTAAGTACCCCGTTGGGGAAACTTTCTTGCCTCAGACCGATGTCAGTTAATAACTATTTCTTGTGGGAAGCAAATACCTCATAAGGATTTCCATTCTTATTGTATCCCATGCCTAGGCCCAGACCACGATGTCACTGGTTGTCGGCTTTGTGCTAGGTTTAACAAGCGCACTATTAAACGTCTGATTTTGCCCAACATTATTTTGGCAGAAAATTCAATTACACCATGCCGTTGGAACTACCGACGACCGGAATACATAAAAAGCGCTAAGACAAGGACAGGCATCCGAGGCCCAAAAGTGACTAAGCCTCTTCTAGGCCAGTCACCGGTTCTCCAGTTTTCAGCGAGGTGCCTTCGGAGCCCCTGACAGCCGCTACTTTAGAACCACAGACTGCCTCTGACTCCCACGTGGAGATGGCTGGGCCTTCGGACGCACAAGATTTTCAGCCTACCGAGATTAACCCTTCAGAGGGATCCGGAGTAGCTGTACAACGTGTAGCTTCAGAGGGTGTTTTCAGACCTACTCAGTTAACCATTAAATCTTCTGCTAAGTCTAAACCTCCTTTAAAAACAAACGCAACATTCACCAGGACAGTCCTCCATGCCTAAGAAATGCTCAAAATGGCCGAAGACCTAATCACTCTGATCAGGGGGTCCCATCCCCCTCCTTATAAAAGGCCAAGACAGGATGCAGACTGACTCATCCGATCAGGTATCCATCTTTTCAGATTCATCCTCAGACCTAGGATACTCTTTACCCCCCCCCCCCCATGAGGATTCTGATGCTGAGGAAATCTATTCCTTCAGTCTCTCCACCTGAGGACTACTCCTTTGGGGAAACCTTACATACCATGAGGGAGCATTTCCATTGGGAGGGCCAGGATTTTTCATAATCCAAGAAAAGGCTCAGATTTCCGTTTATTACCCCAACACAGACCCCTTGCTATTCCGCCAGTGTTAGATATTGTAGATAGGTATACTGAATCCAGTTTAAATCCTGATTCTTTACCTCCTGCTCCAGTTAAGCCAGACAGATACAACAGAGTCCCTGACTCTCACAAATTTCTTTATAAAAGCCCTGTTGCTGACCCTGAAACTATTTCTCAGGGCCCTAAAGGGGTAAAGGCCTCTTCAGCAAAGAATTCAGTTCCCTCGGACAGAGATTCCAGAGCATTAGACAGATCGGGGAAGAAAGAATATACATCTGCAACTTTAGCAATGAGGGCCTTAAATTGCCAGTTTCACATGTTAAAAAATCAGCAATATTTGATATCTCAGTTGAAACAAAAAATGCTTCCAAACTCAGATCCTCCTAATTATAAGGAAATGCAGGATTTATTGCATGCAGCTGAGCAAGTGGGAAAACATACTTTGCAATGCGGTTTTGATTCATTAGAGGCCTCCTGTAGAGCAGCAGTTACAGGATCTGTCATTAGAAGACATGCTTGGTTAAAAGAACATACGTTACCAGATCATGTTAAAGCAAAGCTATTAGATGCACCTTTGCAGCAGGATGTGTTATTTGGAGAAGGCAGAAGAGGTATTAAAGAAAATGGAGGATAAGGCAAAATCTATGCAAACGGTTTAGGATTTCTTACAGGTTCAACCTCTGTTTAGCAGAAATTGGCCAACAAAGAATTGGTCCTTTCCAGTTAGACCTCAAAGGGGCAGATACAGATGTCCAAGAGGTAGAGGTCACCTACAAGATCCTTACAGGCCTCGACAATGGGGTGCATCAACCCAGAAAGAAGGGGAAGACAGGCCCCAACCTTATAAAAAAAAACAGCCCTAATGACTTCCCACTGCAGCTGCCAATCAGTTCTCTCTTGGCAGCCCCCTTGGGAGGAAAGCTGGCACTTTTCTGTCACAATTGGCATATGATCACCAAAGACAAATGGGTTCTCAACATCGTATCTCAAGGTTACAGGTTCCACTTTCACACTCTGCCAAGGTTAAAAGGAATGCCAAATCTGCCACCAAATCAATGGGCAGAGGCTCAAAGACAAATTACAGCACTCATGGACATGAGAGCAATTCAACACAGGGACAAGGATTTTACTCAAGACTCTTTCTGGTTCCCAGAAAGGACAAATTCTGGAGACCCATTCTGGATCTTTCTTCTCTAAAAACTTACCTGGATTTTCCAAAATTCAAAATGTTGACACTACAGCAGCTTCCCATGCTGAACAAGAAAGCTTGCCTCATAACTTTGGACCTCAAGGAGGCATACCTGCATGTCCCTATCGGACAAAACTGCAGAAGATACCTCCGATTCATAGCTGGTTCAATGCACTACCAATTCTCTGCACTGCCCTTTGGCTTATCTACTGCGCCCAGGGTCTTCACAAAGTGCCTGGCACCAGTAATTGCATTTTGCAGACAAAGGAATTAAAATTTATCCGTACTTGGACTGCCTGATTCAAGCAGAGAGCAAGGACATTCTTCTAAAGCATCTGGCGTTTGTAAAAAAGTTAAGTTGCCTAGGGTACACAGTAAACGAAAAGAAGTCAAAACTAGTGCCCTCACAAGAGATGATATTCATGGGTGCCAGCTTGAATACAACGGCCCGGATGGCTTATCTCACGCCAGACAAGCAAGGAGAACTGACTCAGTATTTTCAGTTGATGGCAACAAAAACCCAACTCCCTGCAAGAAAAATTCCGCAGGCCTTGGGTTACATGGCATCTTGCATACTAATTCCATATGCCAGACTGCATATGAGGAAACTACAATGGTACCTAAAGTGTGTCTGGTCTCAACACTGTCAAAATTTGGAAACAGTAATACCACTAATTCCTTGCCTTCAACAGGAGTTTCGATGGGCTCAAGCTTGTCACCTCAACAAGGGACAGCCTTTCACTCCCTGACAACAGATGCATCAGATTACGCCTGTGGCGCATACATTTCAGGAAAATGTATTCAGGGCAAGTGGCCCGCAGAACAAAGGCATCTTCACATCAAAAAGGGATGCTGGCTGTACAAAATGCTCTTATAGCTTTCAAGGACCTTCTGCATCCAGGTCAACTACTACTAAAGACTGAACACAGTTATGTGGTACATAAACCCGCAAGGGGGCACTCATTCTTATCCCCTCTGCAGACAGGCCATGACCTTGTGGAACACAGCTCTAACCTATCAAGTTCATCTGCAAGCACAATTCCTGCCAGGAGAGAAAAACATACTGGCAGACGACTTAAGCAGAAACATCATGGATCCGCACGAGTTGAAGTTACTTCCACAAATATTCAGAATGATAACACAAAAATGGTGGAGCCCGGACATAGATCTGTTTGCATCCCCAATGAACTGCCAGCTACAGAAATTCTGCACAAGGACTTACCACCCACAAGCATAGAAAGTGGATGCCCTCTCATTCAGCTGTAAAAACCTACAAGTATATGCTTTCCCACCACTACCTCTCCTTCCAAAGGTACTCATAAAAGCCAGGCAAGAAGAGACAAAGATGATCCTGATTGCCCCAGACTGGCCACGCCAGCACTGGTACCCAATTTTAAAGAACTTAGCACAAGGTCCACCCTGGATTTTGCCTCAAATCCCACATCATCTGACTCAGCACAACAATCAGATACTTCACAGCCAGCTAAAGAGACTAAACCTGGCTGCATGGAAGATTCCTTAGTCAAACAAGCAATGCCTGTCACCAAAGCTGTTATGGATGTTATGTCATTCTGGAGGCCAGAAGGCCTAGCACCAGGAAAGCCTATTCGGATAAATGGAGGAGATTCTGTGCCTAGAACCAGCCTCACAGCCTCGACCCTCTTGTCCCAAACATTCCTCAGATATTACAATATTTAACTGATGCTGGACAAAGGCCTCCCCTTTTCATCCATCAAGATCCACGCCTCTGCCATCTCTGCTCATTACAACATGGACCCACCATTTTTTTCTAACCCCTTGCTAAAACAGTACCTCAGAGGTGCAAAAAACATAAGACCGCCCTGTAGAGCACCTACTCCAACTTGGGACCTCAACTTCATGTTGGAAAAAATAATTTTACCTCCTTTTGAGCCAGCCAACACAACAGATTTAAAATGTCTCCTGGAAAACTGCTCCGCTCCTGGCAATAAACCTCAGCACGAAGAGTTTCAGAACTACAGGCACTAATGGGCAGTGGAACCTTTCATCATTTCCACCAAGACAGGGTGTCTTTAAGAACAAACCCTACTTTTATGCCAAAGGTGGTATCAAGTGTGGCTCCAAAACCAAACTATTCACTTGCTAACTTTTTATCCAAACCCACAGAATAAAGGGGAGACAGGCAGTTGCGTATCTACTTGGACAAAACCAAAGCTTTCAGAAAAACTGAGCAGTTGTTGGTAGCATATCCTGCAGGAGCACAGGGAAAAGCCATTTCAAAACAGACCATTTCAAAATGGATAGGACACTGTATACATTTCTGCTATACACACCATGGGAAAACTGTACCTAACAGCATTAGGTCTCATTCCACCAGGGCAACAGCCACTTCATTCCACCAGGGCAACAGCCACTTCAACTGCCTACCTAAGAGGAGTTACCTACCAAGGACATTTTTTAAGCAGCAACTTTGAGTTCTGTACATACCTTCACCAAGCATTACCATCTGCCTCTTTACTCTAAATCTAGAGCTGGCTTTGCCACTGCAGTGCTGCAGGGCCTTATAGCCACCCCTAATGCCTTATAAAACCAGCCACCCTACCTCAGCTTTGGGATTCTACTCAAGTGTAATGACTGCAGCACTGTAACACAATGAACATAGTACAGTTTTGTACCTACCATAAATGTAGATGTTAGTGTATACACTGCTGCATTCCAGGTTACCCTCCCTCCTTCTCCTCTTACTTGTTGGTACGTACCAAAGTCTTCTACCCTTTACTACCTATGGGGAGTATTTGCTGGTAACTGAAAGTTGTTTGCTTTTCTTATGTATGTTTTATTAGCAATTTGCATTGCCTATCTATTTGGGGGCACCTGACATCTGGGGCAACAAAAACTGAAGAAAATGGCGTCTCCTGCATCTTATATACTCCTGTCGCACTGACGTCAAGGAAGAAGCGACAGCAGTCGACGCCGGACCAAGACTTTGGAACTCAGGCCGACTGGGGGACTGCTTGATGGCAGGATAACCCAAGTGACTGCAGCAGTGTATACACTCGTAGGTACAAAACTGTACTTTACACTCCCTCCAGGCCCCTGTCTTTCTCTACTTTCTACCCATCCTCTTTTTTGGCCATATCTTATGGAAATGGTGTTTACTTTTTACTGGAGGTGTTCCACACCATTTGATTGCTTCGTATTTTGGGGGCTCCTGACATCTGGGGCAAGAAAAACTGATGTAATGGTGTCTGCTGCATGTTTTATACCCCTGATGACCTGACGTCATGGATGAGGTGACAGCATCTGATGCAGAAATCCCAAGCCTCTGGTTTTCTGGTCGACTGAGGGCTTCCTGCAGGCAGATAACCCAAGTGTGATGACTGCAACAGTGAATAACACACTAACATCTACATTTATGGTACGTATACACAACTACTTTAGCAGGCATAAAAAGACTATACTAGTCCAGAGGTACAGATAACCGTGATAAAGTGGTGTCTCTTGGTGACTTCCTGGATGCAGCCACTTGGACCTCTGTCCATACATCTCCACACATCATTGGGTGGACATTGTTATTGCAAATTCTGTTAACGCTAGACAATTCTGAAGTGCATTTTCTTCACAGATTTACCAAGTGTCCATAGGATTGGAAAGGGAAACGCCTAGAACTCACCTCTGATAGGACTGCAGCAGTAACTCGCACAAAACACAGTATTGTTGTTTCTCGCATACTACTGTTGTAGATGTTCGAGTGTAATCACTGTGGCAGTGTTATTTCCCAGCCACTTTCCCTTTGATGTTCTTCATGTTCCACTTTTGCAGTCATTAGCATTGGTGTAATCTGCTGGCAGGTTGCCCTCAGTCTGCCTGAATTCCTAAGTTTTGGGTCCTGCGTCGGTTGCCGTCTTCTCTTCCATGATGTCAGGTTGTCAGGGGTATAAAACATGCAGCAGACGCCATTTTCTCCAGTCTTTCTTGCCGCGTGGTGCCCCAAGCAGCAGAATTTCGCAAGTGCCGGTCGGCCGACTACTGAAATATTCGAGTGTGAGTTTCAGAACCGAAGTCTTCACTAAAGCCAAGTACCCCGTTGGGGAAACTTTTTTGCATGAAAGTATTTTGGAAACAGATTTAACTACCCAGAAATGTTGTCTGATAGCAATCAGACTACCGGAGTACATAAAAAAATGCAAAGAAAAGGACAGAGAAAGATGGTCGAGATCCAAAACCGAGGAAGCTTCTCCTAAGCCAGTCGCCGTTTCGCCGGTATTCAGTGAGGTGCTTTCGCAGCCACTGATACCCGCTACCTTCAAGATGCAGGCCTCTACCAACACCCATGTGGAGTCCGGCATGCCGCAAAATACTCAAAGTATTGGACCAACTGTGAATCTCTCTCGGATGGGTCCGGAGCCGCTGAGCAGTCACCGGCTTCTGAGGGTGTATTCAGACCTAAACATTTATATATCAAACCGACAGCTGCAAAATCAGACAAAGGCAACTTCTAAAGCTAAAGTGATGCCTGAGCCACGTGCACAGGCCTCTATGCCTAAAAAACATGATCAAAATGGCTGAAGACCTTATTACCTTGATCAGGGGTACCCATCCCCCTCCAGATAAGAGGCCTAGGCAAGACACTGATTATGAATCTTCAGATCCGGTTTCTATTTCTTCTGATGAGGAATTCACTATACCTCCCTATGAGGACTCTGATGCTGAGGAGTCTATACCATCTGCATCTCCTCCAGTGGATTATACATTTGGAGAAACCTTGCATACTTTGAGGGAGCATTTTCACTGGGAGAGTCAAGACTTCTCAATCAAAAAAGAGGCTCAAGGATTTCCTTCTCCCTCAGCGCAAACCTTTAGCCATTCCCCCTGTTTTAGACATTGTGGATGATGTGTTTTCGGAGTCAAGCTTGACCCCCGACTCCTTACCTCCGGCTCCCAGTAAGCCTGACAGATATTACAGGGTCCCTGACTCTCATAAATTTTTATTTAGAAACCCTGCTGCTGATCCTGAAACTATTTCACAGGGTCCAAAGGGAGTTAAGGCCTCTACAGCAAAAAATCCTACCCCCTTTGACAGATTAAAGGGCACTTGACAGATGGGGAAAAAAGGTTTATACATCTGCAGCCTTGGCAGTCAGGGCCTTAAACTGTCAATTTCATATGCTTAAGTACCAACAACATGTTATGGGATTGCTGAAACAGAAAATGATTTCAGAAAATAAAGAATTGCAGGAATTACTGAATGCAGCTGAACAAGTTGAAAAGCATACTTTGCAATGTGGTTTTGATTCCTTAGAGGCCTCCTGCAAGGCTGCAGTTACTGGATCTGTGATTAGGAGGTATGCCTGGTTAAATGAACAAAATTTGCCTGATCATGTTAAAGCTAAATTGCTAGATACACCTTTACAGCATGATTCTCTGGTATTAAGGCAGAAGAGGTTTTAAAGAAAATGGAAGAGAAAGTCAAGTCTATGCAAACTGTTAGACTTCTTACAAGTGCAGCCACCAAGATTCAGTAGACACTGGCCTACAAAAAAAATTGGTCCTTTCCTGTGTCAGACTGAGCTCAAAGGGGCAAATCCAGACGCCCAAAGGGTTCCAGATACCAGGCACAAGATTCGTACAAGTCAAAGCAAATGGGGCGCTTCTACCTCCAAATCAGGGGGAGAGAAAGCGCAAACCTACAGAAAACAGTTCCATTGACTTCCCTCTGCCTACACCAAGCACTTAACTTTTGGCAGCACCCTTAGGGGAAAATTTGCACTTTTTGCTCAAAATTGGCAGGTAACCCAGGACAAGTGGGTACTAAACATAGTATCACAGGGATACAGATTCCATTTCCACACTCTGCCAATGGCAAACGGTTGACCAAATCTGCCCAACAATCAGTGGGCAAAGGCACAGAAACAGGTTGTCCCTCATGGATATGGGGACCATTCAACCAGTACCAGAACAGGAAAAAGGGCAAGGTTTTTACTCGACTGTTCTTGGTACCCAGAACAGACAAGGCCTGGCTACCAATACTGGATTTATCAATTTTGAACACATACGTGGACATTCCAAAATTCAAAATGCTGACTTTGCAGCAGCTTCTGCCCATGCTGGCCAAGAATGCTTGGCTGGTGACATTAGACCTAAGAGGCACATCTGCATGCCCCAATAAGACAATCGTGCAGAAGATGCCTCAGATTCAAGGCTGGCTTAATGCATTTACCAATTCTCTGCACTGCCCTTTGGCTTATCTACTGTGCCCAGGGTCTTTACAAAGTGCCTGCCACCAGTAATTGCATTTTGCAGACAAAGTAGTATACAAATATATCCTTACTTGGATGACTGTCCCATTCAAGCAGAGAACAAGGACACTCTTTGACACCTGGTATTTGTGAAAAGGCTTCTAACATGCCTAGGGTACACAATAAATGAAAAATCACAACTGGTACCCTCTTAAAAGATAACATTCCTGGGTGCAAGCTTGAATACAACTGCCCAGATGGCTTACCTTATGCCAGACAAAGGCAACTGACTACTTACTGCAAACTGATGGCAACAAAAACCCAGTCTTCTGCAAGACCAATTCTGCAGGCTCTGGGCTTCATGGCATCCTACTAATTCCATATGCAAGACTGCATATGAGGAAACTTCATTGGTACCTAAAAAGTTTATGGAGTCAACATTCACACAGTCTGGAAACAATGATTCCATTCCCTGTCTGCAACGGGAGTTTCTATGGTGGGCAAAGGTCTGTCGCAAAAACATGGGATGGCCCTTCACCCTACCCCCTGCCAGCCAAACCTTAACAGACTCGTCAGATTATGCCTGGGGTCCCACATGGCAGGAAGATGCATTCAGGGCATATGGGCACCAAAACAAATGCGTCTACATATCAAACAGAAAGAGATGCTAGCTGTTTAAAATGCCCTAATAGCCTTCAAGGACTTGCTTCATCCAGGACAACTCCTGATAAAGATGGACAACACCATAGTCATGTGGTATATAAACAAGCAAGGGGGCACACACTCGTGCCCCCTTTGCAGATTAGCCGTGGCACTGTGGGAACACAGCTTTGACCTACCAAATACATCTTCAAGCTCAATTCCTGCCAGGAAAACAAAACACTCTGGCAGACTATTTAAGCAGAAACCTTATGGATCGTCACGAGTGGAAACTAAATCCACAAGTCTTCAGCATGATAACAGAGAAATGGGGGAGCCCAGACATAGATCTATTTGCCTCTCCTCAAAATGATCAGTTGAAAAGATTTTGCACAAAGACTTATCACAGACAAGCACGGAAAGTGGACATCCTATCCTTCAGTTCCATCAGTTTACGCCTTTCCTCTTCTGCCTCTTCTAACCAAGGTCCTCCTAAAAGTCAGACAAGAGCAGCCAAAGATATTAATTGCCCCGGACTGGCCCTGCCAGTACTGGTACCCAGTCCTAAGGAACTTGTCTCAATAGCCAGCATGGACCTTGCCTCAAAGACCACAACTACTGTCCCAGCAAAACAATGCGATCCTGCACAATCAACTACATACTAAACCTGGCAGCATGGCTAATCATGTAATCATACAAACACCTCAGTAAAGCTGTGATGGATGTCATTTTAGAAGCCAGAAGGCCTAGTACTAGAAAATCTTATGCTGACAAGTGGAAGAGATTCTGTGCTTGGAATCGAGCACAAGGAACTGATGCAGCAGAGCAAAATATTACTCTGATATTACAATACTTACCTGAGATGCTTGACAAAGGCCCATCTTTCTCATCAATCAAAATCCATGCCTCTGCCATTTCAGCTCATTACAACACAGAGCCGCCAATGTTTTCTCATCCTTTACTAAAGCAGTATCTTAGAGGAGCCAAAAATTTAAGGCCCCCTAGAAGATCACCATTACCTGCATGGGACCTCAGTTGTGTTGGAAAATCTAACCCTGCCTCCATTTGAACCAGCTGCTACTGCTGATATAAAGTTCTTATGGAAGACAGCTCTGCTACTAGCAATTACTTCAGCAAGAAGAGTTTCAGAGCTACAGGCCCTCATGGTTGTAAAGTCTTTTATCATATTCTGCCCGGATAGGGTGTCTGAGGACAAATCCTACTTTTATGCCCAAGGTGGTTTCCAGTGTGGCTCTTAACCAAACAATTAATCTGCCAACTTTTTATCCAGATCCGCAGAACAAAGGGAAGAGAATTCTGCATTCCTTGGACGTACATAGACAGCTAAGATTCTACTTGAGCAGGACTAAAGCTCTAAAAAACTGAGCAATTACTAGTGTCGTATGCTGCAGGATAAGAAGGAAAGGCTGTTTCAAAGCAGACAGTTTCAAAGTGGATAAGTCACTGCATCCGTTTCTGCTACTTTTACACCATGGTAAACCGGTACCAAAGGGCATTTAGGTCTCATTCCACCAGAGCTGCAGCTATGTCAGCAGCCTGTCTCGGAGGAGTACCAACCAAAGACATTCTAGAGGGTGCTACTTGGAGTTCTGTTCACACCTTCACAAAGCAATTACCGTTTGCCTCTCTGCTCGAAGTCCAGGGCAGGCTTTGCCACTGCAGTGCTGCAGGGCCTTATAGCCGCACCTAATGCCGTTTAGTCCCAGCCTCCCAACCATAGCTTTGGGATTCTACCCAAATGTAATGACTGCAACAGTGAAACACGAACATAGTACAGTTGTGTACACTTACCGTAAGTGTAGATGTTAGTTTATTCACTGTTGCAGTCCAGGTTACCCGCCCACCATCCCCCTGTCATTCTGAAGATGTTCGTGTTACACTGCTGCAGTCATCACACTTGGGTTATCTGCCGTCAGGCGGTCCCGTAGCCGGCCTGCGTTCCAAAGTCTTGGTTCGGCGTCTGTTGCTGTCGCTTCTTCCCTGACGTCAGTGTGACAGGGGTATAAGAGGCAGCCGATGCCATTTTCTTCAGTCTTTCTTGCCACGCGGTGCCCAAAGCAGATGCAGTTCGCAAGTGCCAGTTGGCCGACTTGAGATTTTCAAATCGAATTTCAGACCAAAGTCTTCAATAAAGCTAAGTACCCCGTTTGGGAACCTTTTCTTGCCTCTGACCGATGTCAGAAAAAGTTAATTGCATTTCTTGTGAGAAGCAAATACCTCATAAGGATTTTCATTCCTGTATTCCTTGCCTAGGTCCAGACCACGACGTCACAGGTTGTCAGTTTTGTGCTAGGTTTAACTATTAAACGTCTGATTTCGCCTGACATTATTTTGTTAGAAAATTTAATTATACCATTCCGTCGGAGCAACCGACAATCGGGATGCATAAAAAGCACAAAGATAAGGACAGGCAACCGAGACCCAAACCAGACAGAGGCCTCTGCTAGGCCAGTCGGTGGTTCTCCGGTTTTCAGTGAGGTGCCTACTCGGCCCCTGACGACCGCTGATTTAGAACCCCAGGCTGCATCCGACTCCCAAGCGGAAATTGCTGGTCATCCAGAGCCTTTATCTTTAGGCCTTTCCGACTCTGACTGAAGGAGATTCTGGTGTAATTGAAAGGCCTTCAGTTGCTGAAGGTGTCTTCAGACAGACTACACTTACTATTAAATCTTATGCAAAGCTGAAAACTCCTTTAAAAGTAAGGAAGCCTGTACAGCAGTCTCCAGTACAAGGCCCCATGCCTAAGAAACAGATGCTTAAGATGGCGGATCAGGGGTTCCCATCCCCCTCCTGACAAAAGGCCTAGACAGGAGGAGGACTACGCTTTGTCTGACCAGGTTTCCATTTCCTAGATTCTTTTGAGGAACAGGAATACTCTTCCCCCTTATGAAGACTCTGATGCTGAAGAGTCTTTTCCTTCAGCATCTCCCCCAGAAGACTACTCTTTTGGGGAAACTTTACATACCATGGGGGAACATTTCCACTGGGAAGGCCAGGATTACTCTGATTCTAAGAAAAGGATCTGAGAGTTCCTTTTACTACCCCAGCACAGACCCCTTGCTATTCCACCTGTGTTGGACATTGTGGTTGATGTTTGTTCAGAATCTAGCCTTAACCCAGATTCCTTACCTCCTGCACCAGCCCAACCAGACTGATACTACAGAGTTCCTGACTCTCACAAATTCCTATATAAAAGCCCTGTTGCTGACCCAGAAACCATTTCCCAGGGTCCCAAAGGGGTTAAGGCCTCTATTGCTAAAAATCCTGTACCCTCTGAAAGGGATTCTAGAGCACTAGACAGATGGGGAAAGAAAGTATATACCTCAGTTACTCTAGCTATGAGGGCCTTAAATTGCCAGTTTCACATACTGAAATGCCAACAGTATATGATGTCTCAATTAAAACAAAAAATGATCACACATACAGAGCAGCCTGATTACAAGGAATTGCAAGATTTGTTGCAGGCAGCAGAACAAGTGGGAAAACATACTTTGCAATGTGGATTTGATTCATTGGAAGCTTCTTGTAGAGCAGCAGTGACAGGGTCTGTCATTCGTAGGCATGCTTGGTTAAAAGAACAAACTTTACCTGATCATGTTAAAGCAAAGTTATTGGATGCACCTTTATAGCAGGATATTTTATTTGGTGTGGACGCAGAAGAGGTTTTAAAGAAAATGGAGGATAAGGCAAAATCTATGCAGATGGTCAAGGATTTTTTACATGATGTCCTTCATGGATGCATCTGCAGTCATAACAACTGGGTTGTCCTGTCGTCAGGCAGCCCTTCGGTCGGCCGGATTCCAAAGTCCGGGTCTGGCTTCGGCTGATGTCGCACTTCACCCGACGTCATCTCTGCTGGTCTTCGGGTATAAAGGCATCAGCCGACGCCATTTTCTTCAGTCTTTCTTGCCGCGTGGCGCCCGAAGCAGAAGCTGTTCGCAAGTGCCGGTCGGTCAGATCCAGAGATTACTACTACCATACTCCTTCGAAGACTTCTAAAAGCTAAGTACCCCGTTGGGGACTCTTTCTTGCCTCAGCCGATGTCAGAAAAAGTCAATAACTGTTTAACTTGTGGTAAACAAATACCTCATAAAGATTTCCACTCTTACTGTTTGCCTTGTTTAGGCCCAGACCACGACGTAGCAGCCTGTTCGGCCTGTGCTTCTTTCAACCGACGAACGCTTAGACGTCGGTCGGAGTTTGCTGAACAGTTTTTCGGCTCTGAATTTGCGTACATTATGCCGTCGGATCCTCCGACTTCCCAAATTGTTAAAAAACGCAAAGAAAAAGACCGACACTCGCGGTCCGTGGTTTCGGCCGAAACCATGGTTAAGCAAACCGCGAGTGTCTCTGTTTCGGCCGAAACCGAGAAAACTGATCAGAGTACAGCCGAATCAATGACTACTACTGAGGTTCCGGTTACCTTACTTGAATCGGCCTCAGAAATTTTACCTACTACAGTGGTTACTAGTGACTTATCAGACACCATCCCTTTGGATGTCTCTACCCCAGCACGTGGTGCTGCTAGGCCTCCTGCAGCCATGTCTATTAAGGCGTTCGCCAGGGCTAAAGCAGCCAAATCTACTAAGTCAGTGCCTGTTAAACCCCCCTCAAATAGGCCCACTTCCAGTTCACAAATGCTTACTCTGGCAGAAGATTTAATATCCTTAATTAGGGGATCTCAATCTCACCCAGACAGGGCCTCTCAGCCCCCAGAAAAGAGACCTAGAGCAGAGCCCCTCGAGCCTGTGTCCTCTGATGATTCTGCGGAAGACTCGGATATTACAGACCAGCCAGAGGCTCCTTTCTCCAATTTTGAGGACTCAGATGCTGAAGAATCCATTCCAGCTGCTTCCCCACCAGAAGAATTCTCCTTTGGGGAAACCTTACATGCCATGAGAGAACAATTCCAATGGCAGGAACAGGATTTTTCAGACTCCAGGAAAAGACTTAGGACTTTTCTGCATCTACCACAACACAGGCCCTTAGCTATACCTCCTGTCCTCTCTGTTGTGGACGATGCATTTAATGATGTTTGCACTGCACCAGATTCTTTACCTCCAGCACCTGCCAAACCAGATAGATTTTACAGGGTGCCAGACACTCATCATCACCTATACAAGGCCCCTCTTGCAGACCCGAAACTATATCCCAGGGCCCTAAGGCAGTAGCCTCAACCACAGCAAAAACCCTATTCCTTCTGAAAGGGAAGCCAGGTCTTTAGACAGATGGGGCAAAAGGTTTACACCTCTGCTACTCTCTCAGCTAGAGCTTTAAACTGTCAGTTTCACATGATACAATACCAAGAGTTTATGCTTGATCAGTTAACTAAAAAGCTATCCTCTGATGACTCTATAGATAAGAATAATCTATTAGAAATGGTAAATAACATACAACAGGTTAGTAACCATTCCTTAAAATGTGGCTATGATGCACTGGAGGCTTCATTTAGATCAGCCATGACTGGCACAGTGATAAGAAGACATGCATGGTTGAAGGAACAAGTTTTACCGGATCATGTTAAAGCTAAGTTATTAGATGCTCCTATGGATAAGACCAGTTTGTTTGGTACACCTGCCCAGCAGGTAATGAAGAAAATGGAAGAAAAGGCAAAATCTGTACAAACGGTTAAAGATTTCTTGCAGGTTCAGCCCCCAAGGTTTAGCAGGAACTGGCCTGCCAAAAATTGGTCCTTTCCTGACTCCACTAGATCCCAAAGGGGCAGGAATAGACGTTCCAGAGGCAGAAATCAATCTAGAGGGGGTGCCTACAGAGGACGACAGTGGTAAGGTAATAACAGAGCCACAGGCACAGCCACCACCACTACAACAGGGCAATCACAGTGACTTGACTCTAACTCCGCCTACCAGGGAACAAATAGCACCCTTAGGCGGAAAATTAACCTTATTTTCAAAGAACTGGCACTATATCACAAAAGACAAGTGGATTTTGCAAACCATAGACCAAGGTTACCGGTTCCACTTCCACACTATACCAGTCAAAAGAGGAATGCCAAACCTACCTCCAAATCAAAAAACAGAAGCTCTACAGCAGATAATGCAATTAACAAAGATGAGAGCTGTGGAAAGAGTACCAATAACAGAACAAGGCAAAGGATTCTACTCCAGACTATTCCTAGTTCCAAGAAAGGAAAAAAGTTGGGGACCTATTCTCGATCTGTCCACCTTAAACACGTACATCATTGTCCCAAAATTCAAGATGCTGACCCTACAGCAACTTCTTCCCATGCTGGGCAAGGAGTGTTGGCTGGTAACTCTAGATCTCAAGGAGGCATACCTGCACGTCCCCATTCGACCAATTTGCAGAAGATACCTCAGATTTCTTGCAGGATCAGAGCACTATCAATTCTCAGCATTGCCCTTTGGCTTATCTACTGCCCAGAGTATTCACAAAATGCCTGGCATCAGTAATCGCCCACTGCAGACTACAGGGAATCCAAATTTATCCATACCTGGACGACTGCCTGCTACAAGGACAACAAAAGCAAGCTGACAACAGATTTACAAAGGGTCATTTACTTGCTACAAGCACTGGGATACACAGTCAATTTGCAAAAATCAAGGCTGATTCCATCCCAAACAAGGACATTCTTGGGCTGAATTGGACACAGTAAAACAAATGGCATTCCTAACTGCAGAAAAACAAAAGATCTCCCTCTTTACTTCTTGGTACTAACAAACCACAGCAAACTAACAGCAAGAAAAGTTCTGCAGGCCTTGGGCTTCATGGCATCATGCATAATCTTGGTTCCACATGCCAGACTACATATGAGAAAACTACAGTGGTACCTAAAGAATTTATGGTCCCAACACAGGCACAGCCTAGAAGCAGAAATTCCACTAATTCCATGCCTAAAACAGGAGTTCCTATGGTGGGCTCAAGCATGCCAGTCAAACCCAGGCTTACCCTTTCACAAATATCAAGCAAGCCAAACCATCACAACAGACGCCTCGGACCTAGGATGGGGGGCTCACATGCTGGACAAATGCGTGCAAGGATTGTGGACGCAGGACCAGCTTCACCTGCACATCAACCTAAAAGAAATGCTGGCAGTAAAACTGGCAATCCAAAAATTCAGACCATTTCTCAAAGAAGGCCATTTGTTGATAAGGACAGACAACACCACAGTCATGTGGTACATCAACAAACAGGGAGGCACCCATTCATACCCCCTATGCAGAATGACTTTGGACCTTTGGAACCTGGCACTCGGCTACAACATCCAGTTACAGGCAATGTTTGTACCGGGAAAGGAGAACACTCTAGCAGACATGTTAAGCAGAACCACCTCGGATGCTCACGAATGGATGCTACACCCGGACATCTTCAAGACCATCGCAAAGAAATGGGGAATGCCACAGATAGATCTATTCGCTTCCCCTCTCAACCACCAGCTCAAAAAATTCTGCACAAGGACATTCCATCCAGTTGCATCGAAAGTGGATTCGCTCTCCTTCAGCTGGAAAGGCCTGACAGCATATGCATTCCCACCTCTTCCCTTGATACACAAGGTATTACTAAAAATCAAGGAGGAACGTCCAAGGATAATCCTGATAGCTCCAAACTGGCCAAGACAACACTGGTACCCATTGCTGAGGAGCATGTCTCGGGACAAAATGTGGTCAATACCCCTGATGCCTTTGATGTTAACTCAGAACAACTACAGCATCATGCATCCAAACCTAAAAACGTTGCAGCTGACTGCATGGCACATCACATAGCAGCAACTATTCCAGATCTCTCCCAAAGGGTTAAAGACATTATCCTTGAAGCCCGCAGACCTTCAACAAGAAGAAACTATGCAGGGAAATGGAAAAGGTTTGTTATTTGGAGTGCTGAAAGAGGAAAGGATGTGTCGAATATAGATATGGCTAACATTCTGGAGTACTTGGCAGAGCTTCTACATACAGGCCTGTCCTATTCCTCCAAGATACATGCATCAGCTATTTCAGCAGAATACAGCTTTGATCCACCTGTCTTCTCACATCCTCTACTCAGGCAGTTCCTCAGAGGGATCAATAATGTAAAACCTCCTAGGAAACCACCACTGCCAGCTTGGGATTTGAACTTTGTGCTAGAAAAGTTGACACTCACACCTTTTGAACCAGCAGCAACAGCAGACCTACAGCATCTTTCATGGAAAACTGCTTTCCTACTGGCAATAACCTCAGCAAGGAGGGTTTCTGAACTTCAGGCCCTAATGGCAGTACAACCCTTCCTAATCTTCCACCAAGACAGAGTGTCCATGAGGACTAATCCTACATTTATGCCTAAGGTGGTATCCAGAGTGTCCTTAAACCAGGCAATCCACCTACCTACATTCTTCCCCAACCCACAAAACAGAGGGGAAAGAATGCTGCATACCTTGGATGTACACAGACAGCTACGCTACTACCTGGACAGAACAAAAAGTAACAGAAAAACTGACCAGCTTTTTGTAGCCTATGCAACAGGAAGGGAAGGAAAAGCAATTTCCAAACAGACAATCTCCAAATGGATAGGAAATTGCATACGATTCTGTTACTCCTTCCATGGAAAACCAATTCCACAGAACATACGACCTCATTCTACAAGAGCAACAGCCACTACCACAGCCTTCTTACGAGGAGTGGCAACCAAGGACATTATTGAGGCGGCTACTTGGACCTCCGTGCATACATTTGCCAAGCATTATAATTTACCTCTGTATTCCAGATCCCGAGCAGGGTTTGCCACCGCTGTACTGCAAGGGATCCTAACCACACCATAATCTATTCTTCCTCCTCCCCTAGTTGGCTGTGGTATTCTACCCAGTTGTTATGACTGCAGATGCATCCATGAAGGACATAGTACAGTTTTGTACCTACCATAAATGTAGATGTCCGAACTGGATAGCATCTGCAGTCAGGATTACCCTCCCTCCTTCCCCTCTGTGGTACTCCTAGGGTATTTACCCTCCAAATAGCTAGCTGGTGGGGGGGAGTCTTTTATGGTGTATTTGTTTGTATATATGTACATACATGCTTATTTTTTGTTTGCCTTCTATCCTTTGGGGAACGTTGGCATTTTTACCCAAAATTTAGCCTTCCAAGAGGGCAACTGGCATCTGGGGCAAGAAACACTGAAGAAAATGGCGTCGGCTGATGCCTTTATACCCGAAGACCAGCAGAGATGACGTCGGGTGAAGTGCGACATCAGCCGAAGCCGGACCCGGACTTTGGAATCCGGCCGACCGAAGGGCTGCCTGACGACAGGACAACCCAGTTGTTATGACTGCAGATGCTATCCAGTTCGGACATCTACATTTATGGTAGGTACAAAACTGTACTTTCAACCCCCTCGTTTCAGCAGAAATTGGCCAACCAAAAACTGGTCCTTTTCTACTTCTGACAGACCACAGAGGGGCAAATACAGACGCGCAAGGGGCAGAGGTCAGCCACAAGGCTCTTACAAGTCTCTCCAATGGGGTGCCCAACCCAGAAAGGAGAGGACAGGTCTCAAACTATCAGAAGACGATCACAATGACTTACCCCTCATACTGCCAAGCAAATCCCTCTTGGCAGCTCCCTTGGGAGGAAAATTTGCACTTTTTGCGGGCAATTGGCACATCCTCACAAAAGACAAATGGGTCCTAAATATTGTATCTCAAGGATACAGGTTCCACTTTCACACTTTACCAAGGATAAAAGGGATGCCAAACCTGACACCAAATCAATGGGCAGAGGCTCAAAGACAAATTACAGCACTCATGGACATGAGAGCCATTCAGCAGGTTCCTACACAGGAGCAAGGACAAGGATTTTACTCAAGACTCTTTCTGGTTCCCCGAAAGGACAAAGCCTGGAGACCCATTCTGGACCTTTCAATTCTAAACACATACCTGGAAGTACCCAAATTCAAGATGCTCACACTACAGCAGCTTCTTCCCATGCTGGGCAAGAAGTCTTGGCTAGTAACTTTGAACCTCAAGGAGGCATACCTGCATGTCCCTATCAGACAAAATTGCAGAAGATACCTCCGATTTATAGCAGGTTCAACTCATTACCAATTCTCTGCACTGCCCTTTGGCTTATCTACTGTGCCCAGGGTCTTCACAAAATGCCTGGCACCAGTAATTGCACACTGCAGACAGAGGAATTCAAATATATCCATACCTGGATGACTGCCTTATTCAAGCAGAAAGCAAGGACATTCTTGTAAAACATCTGGCGTTTGTTAAAAAAAAAAAAAAAAAAAAAAAAAACTACTAAGTTGCCTAGGGTACACAGTAAACGAAAAGAAGTCAAAATTAGTGCCCTCACAAGACCTAATATTCCTGTGTGCCAGATTAAATACAATGGCCCAGATGGCTTATCTCACGCCAGACAAGCAAGGACAACTGACTCAATACTTCAAAATGGCAACAAAGACCCAACTCCCTGCAAGAGAAATTCTGCAGGCCTTGGGATTCATGGCATCTTGCATACTAATTCCGTATGCCAAACTGCATATGAGGAAATTACAATGGTACCTGAAAACTGTATGGACTCAACACAGCCACAGGTTGGAAACAATAATACCACTCATTCCCTGCCTTCAACAGGAGTTTCTATGGTGGGCTCAGGCATGTCACCTCTTTAAGGGTCAGCCTTTCACCTTTCCCACAGCCAGGCAAACAATAACAGATGCATCTCACTACGCCTGGGGAGCACACATGGCAGGACAGTTTATTCAGGGCAAATGGTCTGCAGATCAAATGCATCTCCCCATGAATCAAAAAGAGATGCTAGCTGTACAAAATGCCCTAACAGCTTTCAAGGACCTCCTACATCCAGGACAACTTCTAATAAAGATGGACAACACCGCGGTGATGTGGTACATAAAGAAGGGGGCACACATTCCTACCCCCTATGCAGGCAAGCAATGACCTTGTGGAACACAGCACTGACCTACCAAGTTCAACTACAAGCACAATTCCTGCCAGGAAAGAAAAATACATTGGCAGATGAACTAAACAGAAATATCATGGATCCTCACAAGTGGTAACTAGATCCACAATTATTCACAATAACTCAAAAATGGGGGAGCCCAGACATAGATCTGTTTGCCTCCCCCCAAAACTACCAACTACGGAAATTTTGCACAAGGACATACCACAGACTAGCTTGGAAAGTGGACACCCTCTCATTCATTTGGAAAACATTAACAGTGTATGCCTTTCCTCCACTGCCTCTTCTGGCAAAGGTGCTGCTGAAAGCCAGATTAGAGAGGCCACAAATGATACTCATTGCTCCAGACTGGCCATGCCAACACTGGTATCCAACATTAAGGAACATGGCTCAAGGCCCACCATGGATTTTACCTCAAATTCCTCACCTGCTGACTCTGCAGAACACTCAGATTCTACACAGCCAGCTCAAGACTTTAAATCTGGCTGCATGGCAGATTATCTAAACCAGTCAACACTTCTCTCTAAAGCTGTTATGGATGTCATTCTGGAGGCCAGGAGACCCAGCACCAGGAAAACGTACTCCGACAAATGGAAAAGATTCTGCGCCTGGAACCAGGCTAAAGGCCAAAATCCTCTTGTCCCAAATATTCCTCAGATTCTGCAATATTTAACAGAGATGTTGCACAAAGGCCTTTCCTTTTCATCTATTAAGATCCACGCTTCAGCTATTTCAGCTCATTGCAACACTGATCCTCCTGTATTTTCACATCCATTACTAAAACAGTACCTCAGGGGGGCTAAGAACATAAGACCGCCCCGGAGTGCACCAACACCAACTAGGGACCTCAGTTTTGTTTTGGAAAAACTTACACTACCGCCCTTCGAACCAGCTTTTACAGCCGATTTACAATTTTTATCATAGAAAGCTGTCCTGCTGCTAGCAATTTCAGCACGAAGTGTCTCGGAGCTACAGGCCCTAATGGCAGTGGAGCCTTTGATCATTTTTTAAAAAAAGGGATCAAAAAAGAAATTTACACTAGTATAGAAATCATTAAGAATGGTGAGATGAATTCTATTACACAATAAAAGTGACAGTGTTATTATGTACTAGGTTGTACTAACAATAAGCAGGATGGAATCTGCCAAATTGGTTTTGTGGTCTTCAGTTCATCATAGAAATTAAAGAAATGTGTGAAGAATTGGTAAGGTGTAGAAGTAACCTTAGTAGAGGGAAAGGTTAGTCAGGTTTACAACATGGGCATAACCAGTGAGTTTTAAAGTATGTTTTTAGTCTTTGTTTAAAGAGAGGCAAAGAAGAAAGTGTTCATTTGGAAGGAGGTTTCAGTATTTTTCCCACTGTTAGAAAACAGGGAATCTCCGGCCAAGTTATTAGTTTTGGTTATACTAGCTAGAAGCTTGTTAGAGGAGCGCAGTGAGTTTAGGTTTTTATAAGGGATTATGAGATCGGATAGTATAGGAGTGCTGTTAGGTTGATAAAATATCTTGTGGGTCATGGTTAGTTGGGAGATTTTCAGAAGGTTTTGAAGTTCAAGCCAGCCCAGCTGCTTTAGATTTAGACAGTGGTGAGTTCGAAAGGGGTTACCAGTGGCAAATCTGGCGATGCTGTTATAGGCATGCTGTAGTTTGACAAGGTTATTCTTTTTGAGGTTGGTGTATATGGGAGAGGCATAAAGAAGAGTAGAAATTAAATGGGAATGAGCAATTTTGGTTTTAGCTGTTGGAGTTAGTTTTGATTCGATATAAGGAGCCAATTTTCCTGTTGACATTTTGTGTTATTTATGTGACTATCAAATGTAAGGTTATCAATAGTAATTCCTAACAGTTTAGTTGTAGAGTCAGGGTGTATGATTGTGCTATTATTGGAAATGACAGAGAAATCAATTTGGGTAGACTTATTTTTTCGCATTAAGAAGGAGACGTTTTGTGAACCATGTTTCTACTGTGTTAAATACATTGAGTCAGGGAATGTAGTGCAGATGGTGAGGTTGCTGAGCAAATTAATGTTGAATCATCTGCATATTGAATGCAGGTGGCCTGTGGGATTGCTACATGCAGGTCATTAGAGAAAAAAGAAGTGGGCCTAGAATGGAGCCCTGAGGGACTCCCAGTGTAACAGGTAGAAGGGCTGATGTATTTGCCCAGAGAACTGCTTGTTGTCTATTGGTTAGGTAGGACCTGAACCATTTAATAGCTAAAGAGTCGAGAGAGAAGGATTCAAGAATGTTTATCAGAAGTGCATGGTTAACCATGTCGAAAGCTTTGGAGAGGTCAATAAAGAGTGCAGATGAGAGGTTGTTACGATTTCTATTTATAACATCTGTAAAGGATAACAGAGCGGTTGTGGTACTATGAGATGCCTAAAACCATGCTGACATTTGGCTATTATGTTATTTTGTGTTAAATGGTTTAAAAGTTGATGAATGCATTTTTCCATGATTTTTGCTAAGGGTGATAAGAGTGCTATTGGTCGATAGTTTGAGTAGTCCTTTGAGTTGCTGCCTTTGTGAAGGGGAATGATATGGGAGATTTTCCAATTGTTTGGAATGTAACCTTCCTTAATGGTTCTGTTTGAGGATGGATATAGGATAGGAAATTACTTTGGCTGCTTTTTGGAGGTATTCAGAAGGTAACTGGCCAGCAGAAGGGGTACAAGGCCTACGTTTTTGGATGAGTTTGTAGATGAAAGTGGTAGATATTGGTTGAATAGAGAATACTGGTAGAGTACTAGGTATGGACGTGGCAAGGTTTAAGCTGTCTGGAGTAAGTTGGCTAGCTAGTGTTTGTATGGTTTCTGTAAAGGAGTTGAAGGCATTGGCTGTTTGGTGGCGGCTGTTAGGGTCTGCCTGAAGTGGGATAGGTGTATGGGAGTGCCCTGGGGAAAGGAGTTTATATACACTAGACCAATACTTCTGGGGGTTATTTTGGTGATTTTGCTGTATTTTACAGTAATAGTTCTTTTTGTCTGTGAGTATTGCTTTTTTTGTAGTATTTCTCAGTTGCTTAAAAAGTTGTTGATCAGAAATATTTTTGTTAGCTCTCCACTTTGTCCAGATTTTATTTCTAAGTAAGATCTTTCGTTTGGTTTCATTAGTAAGCCAGGGGGTTGGTTTGGCTTTCATTCTTATGGTCCTTTTGGGTACATGCCTGTCAAGGATAGATAGGAAATTGGAGTTTAGATAGTGAACAGCTTCTTGAAGTGGTAGAGTTTTTAGCGGGTTCCAGTTACAAGCACTTAGTTCATTTTGGAATAAAGTTGGGTTGAAGTGTTTATTGGTACGTATGTTTCTATAGATGGGGGGATTAGAGATATCATTTTTATGCCTAAGGATATAGGTTAAAGTATGATCGCTAACATCATCTGGTAGAGTTCCTGTGTTGTAAGTTTGTTTTTGTCTATTTATAAGAATCCAGTCTAGGATGCTCTCTTTATTTGGTTTCTTGATTCTGGTAGAGGTTATGATAGTTTGACTGAATCCATGAACATTGATATGGGAGGAGGGATTATCAGCTTTGACAGTTTTCCAATCAGTATTAAAATCACCAAGTATAATAGTTTGTTGTGGGTATGTAGAGGACACCCAGCTTAGGATGTTTTCTATGGTGCTAATATTACCAGGTGGAAGGTAGATGCAGATAATATATTAAGATTTGTTATGGTTTATTTGAAATTTAGTGACGAGTACTTCAGCTTTACTATCTTGTGGTGGGTCAAATGGTAAGGTGGAGATTTGAAGTCCCTCTTTGAATAAGACTGCAACTCCACCACCCTTACTTTTTATACGGTCTAGTCTTACTATATTGTATCCTTGGGGAATGATTTCATTGTCTTTGGTCTTTGGCTTTAACCAAGTTTCTGTTAGACAGAGGATGTCAAAGCTATGGGTATCTAGAAGGGCATGAAGTTGGGTTACTTTAACACTTCGGATATTTAGATGTCCTATTAGCAAAGAGTTGGTGAGTTTGGGCTGGGTTATCAGGGTAGGTGGATTTGTAGGGCCAGGGTTGGGGTGTATGTCACCATCTTTTAAGGTAGGCTTACAAAGTCTTGATGTGGGGTTATTAATAATGATTGTTGGATATTTCACTCTTGTTATAGTAGCTGTATGGTATTTAATGTGGGAGAGTCTATGGTATTTGGGTAGTAGGTAGCTGGAAGTTGAGGTAATGTTAAGTTTACTTTTAGGGAAGACAGAATTGTGAATGGTCTGTTTATGGGAGTAGTTAAAGTGGTTTTATAGTATGTTTTTTCAAATGAGGTGAGTATGTAGGCATAGGTCAGGATAGTTGAAATGATGCTTTAAGAGTAGGATTTTAGTAAATTTTGATTTTACAGTTAGAGCCATTTTTGGAGATTTAATGCAAGAGGTTCTAGGAAATTGAGTAGAATGTAACAAGCAAGGGGAATAATGAGAGAAAAGAGTAAAGGGGAATGTGACAAAGATAGTGGTTAAGGGAGAAGGTTGTGGTGAGTTACTAGAGATAGTTTATGGAGGTAGTGGAATAACAGGATGGGTGTGGAAGTATTAGTAAATTGATTGCCGAGTGTGATTTGTGGGATGAGGGAGGGTGTGTGGTAAGAGAGGTATAAGGTTAAGGGCGCTGGGGGTGGGTGGGAATTGGGGGTAGGGGAGCAGGGTGAGCACACCAGTTTAGTACCAACCGCCCAGCCTTAGCTTTGGGATTCAACCCAAGTGTGATGACTGCAGCAGTGTAACACGAACATATAGTACAGCTTTGTACCTACCATAAATGTAGATGTTGGAGTGTTCACACTGCCGTAGTCCAGGTTACCCTCCCACCATCCCCTCTTTTTAACTGGGTTTTATCTATACCTCCTTTTTTATACAATCTATATAATGTATTTCTATATGGTGTATTTGCTTACAGCTGTAGCTATTGTTTTCTACTTATGTATTTTACTTAGGATTATGTATTGCCTTCCTATTTGGGGGGCACCTGACGTCTGGGGCAAGAAAAATTGAAGAAAATGGCGTCTGCTGCCTCTTTTATACCCCTGTCGTACTGACGTCAGGGAAGAAGCGACTGCAACCGACGCTGAACCAAGACTTTGGAACTCAGGCCGGCTGTGGGACCGCCTGACGGCAGATAACCCAAGTGTGATGACTGCAGTAGTGTGAACACTCTATCTACATTTATGGTAGGTACAAAACTGTACTTTTCTTTCCTTTATTATCTTCTACAACCTATGTGGTGTATTTTCTTGTAGGTAAAGGTAAAGTTTATGTTGATGCATGTATTAATATATATATATATATATATATATATATATATATATATATATATATATATATATATATATTTTTGCTACCTTTTTGGGGGCACCTGACATCGGGCAAGAAAAACTAAAGAAAATGCAGTCTGCTGCATGTTTTATACTCCTGACGTCATGGAAGAGAAGACCACAACTGATGCAGGACCCAAGACTTTGGAATTCAGGCCGACTGAGGGCAGCCTGCCAGCAGATTACCCCAAATGTAATGAGTGCAACAGTTAATTCACTTTAACATCTACATTTATGGTAAGTGTACACAACTGTACTTTTTTGGCACAAGTGATGAGTGGGACACCCGTTCCCTTTCTCCTCATATTTTTATTCCTGACTGTTGCTGTAGCCCATATGTTCTGTCGCTTATAGATTGCTTAAGTACCCCTTTCAGACTCTATATACAATGTGACTACTCCTTTATATCTTTATACCCTACAGCACAAGGTATGGGATCATTGTTAGTTTTTTGCCCAGCAGTCTTAACTTGTCCACTAAAAGACATGAATACTTTGTATGTTATATAGGTAGTAATTTCATTTGGGGGATAAATATACAAACATTTGTGAGGTGTGGCTGTGGGGGCAAATATGGCTCCAGCATTTGCCAATTTAGTAATGAATGAGTAGTGGCAGAGAACCTGGTTGTATAATGCATGTCTTTTTGGATCAATTATTTTATTTGCATGTTTTATTGATTACCTTTTCTTCACCTTAGATATTTCAGATGAGCTGGTGCACGATTTTGAATTTAACTGCAGTACTGAATTTTTGCACTTTATCTGTCATAAGGATAAGAAAGCCGTCTAATTTTTAAGTGTTGACATTATTTCTGACATGGTTAGTGTTTTAGTTCTAATGTTACCCAAGGTCTACATGTGTTAACTTTATTCATGCCACTAGTGGACATCTTGCAAGTGCTTTAAAAAAAGGATACAAGCTGTTATGACATCCAGGTTGACATCTGCAGATGACATATTCCAGAATCTAGATACATTAAATCAAATGTTTGAGGGGGATGAAAATTTTTTGATGTAATTTTAGAAGAAGCTGTACATGTATAGGAGACGGATTTTAGTTCTGTTTTATGGGGCTTACATTTTGGGGAACTCCAGTTGAGGGGTAACTTGTGATAAAGAACGTGAAAATAGAGAATACAGTCATAATAATTTTTTTGCTATAACATGTACTTGTGTAAGCTTTCAAGTTAACAGATTGTGAAAGATGATTGAAAGTTTTTTTATGGATATCCAGATTTTGAGACTTGGAGCTGTACTTGCTTTAAAGTTAATGCTGGACTATAACATGGCCAGTGAGAGTAGTAAAATTGCTGTTGCCATTGGTGGCATTTGTGTTGGAACTGCAGGCGGTGCATATTTATTCATTTTACATTTGTTTACCGGGAAAGTCCGACTGGACACAGGTCCATTTTCAGCGGAGGCCCGGGAGAAAAGCTCCACAATACAATACAGTTCATGAGAGGAGAAAAAGAGCATACTTATAGCAAACCTGCACAATATCTTAGAGATTAACAATTCTTATAGTAGACCGTCATTGTGGTACATAATTTAAAAAAGCATTTGTATTTTTACAGATTTAAGTTTTGTCTAGTAAATATCAACTGGTTCACAAGCTTTCAGGGGAACTGTTTATACTTGGCTATATACAGAAACATTCTCTTAGTTTGGGTTAGGATGGTGAGTGACATGAACATAGCCTGTTACTTAAATAATGGGTTTTCAAGAGTTTTTTGAAATAAAGGATGTGGTAGAAGTTTATTTGGCTTGGTAGTGTGTTCCAGGTTATAGCAATGATGCTGGCAAAGAGGGATTTACCAGCATCATTTCTATGTTGGATGACAGTTATGAGGTCTGGTTACTAGATCTTAAGGCTCTAGAGGGAATGTGGGGCTGAATTAGATGCTGAAGAGCTGAGGTTTTCCACGGGAGGTAGTACGGTTTGAGTTGATTGAGTAGAAGTATGAGGTAACTCAAGCCAGTTAAGCTGCTTAAGGGATAGACAGTGGTGAGACCTATATGAGGCTTTAGTAGCAAACTTGGCAGTCTTGTAGCAAGATTCCATTTTATTTAGATCGGTTTGGCGGAGATTAGTCAAGATGGAAGAGGCATAGAGGAGAGTGGATAGAAGAGTCCTTGTGATGGTTGCTTTGGTGTGTTTAGTCATAAACTGTTCATGTAGAGGAGTCCAAGTTTTATTAACTCTCGATGGTTTGTGCTATGAGGATGTCGAACCTCAGGTTGTCCATTTCTACATCTAGCAGTTTAGTGTGTGTGGTTGGACTCATTTGAATGCTTTCTTTACAGTAGTTGGTGAAATAACTATTTAGTGGAGGAGATCTGCCTGGACTGAAAAGAATGTGTTTTTTTTTTTTGAGATTAAGAAGTTGATAGTGAACCAAGTTTCAGCTAGGGTGAAGTTTTGCGTTGGATTTCACTTAGGGTGGGGGCAGCACATACAAGCGTGGTGTCTTCTGCGTATTGTACTACTAAGGCAGTGGTGAGGATGAAGAGATCTTAGTAAATAGAGAACAGCAAAGGATGGATCCTTGAGGGACTCCTATGGTAACTGGTAACAGTGGGGACAGTTGTCCCTGCCATAGGACTGCTTGCTGACTGCCAGATAAGTAGCTCTTGAACCATGATGTAGAGGGGGTACTTATAATTTAGTAAAAAGCAGAAGAATTAAGCGCTTTCGCCTGGTTCCTACCAGGCTTTATCAAGATACTGCTCAGTGAAAAGTAAAACCATTTTATATCATTATACAAGATTTCTAGATAGTTTTTAAAACAACGTGTTATTGCAGTATTATTGACTTGCAGGGAGTACAGATATTTTAACACCTTAAAAAATACTTCAAAGACACCTTAAAATGTTTAAACTTTTAACTAATTATAATTAACACCAGGAGTGGTCAATTAAGTGATCACCTGATGTGTATGTATAATGATATAAAATGGTTTTACTTTTCACTGAGCAGTATCTTGATAAAGCCTGGTAGGAACCAGGCGAAAGCGCTTGATTAATTCTTCTGTTTTTATTCATTAAAGTTATTTAACTTCAGTTTATTTCTGGTTGTATCACATTTGTGATTCCTGGACTGAGTGTTTCTACCTGTGGAGCTGCTTTTTACTTGGTTTTTGTACTCGTTTTTACGTCAGTTGTACTTATATTTAGGGTAGATTAACTCATTCCCTCTAGTACAGCTCTTGAGCATGTACTGTTAACTTCCAGTGGGTTTGGCTTGAACATTTAAAAAAATGAAGTTGCCACCGTACAGTTAAAACAAGTATATCTCTGGAACCAGTAAAGTGTAAATAGCAAAGTATTCAGGATAAATTAATGTTCACATCAGTGGCATTTCTTCAGTTTGATTATTTACACTTGACTTTATAAGCCAAAATAAAAGCAATGAATATTAATTTTAATAAATGGCTTGTATCTCAGCGCCCATTCAAGCAAGGCACTGCCAGCAGGAGTTTCTTCATACATCTGCGAGGTTTCATGTGAGGCTATGCAGTTGTCCGTTTTGAATGTTGAGATATTTAGAGAAATATGAAAATTATTTCTGATATGGATACTATAAAAATAATCTGTAGTTCTTTAGCCGCATTAGACAGAGCTTTAAATATGAATACAGTTTACATTCATTTGTTTAAGATGAAATTTTATGATACTTGTATGTAGCATGGTTTTGGGATTATTGTTGCAAACATGAACGAGCAATATTTGATGCGTGGAGGTGTTAGGAGTTAGCTGCAGAAACTCCTGGAGGTGCACTTGGCTGTAATGAGTTAATGAGGGGTCACACACGTGCTTAAGGAGAACTTGTATTCTCCTAAAATTAATATTTTTTTGTTAAAGTGAAGGAGTGGAATACTGCACTAGCTGTGGTTCTTATGATTCTGTTTGTGGGTAAGACTGAGGAAGTTTTGTGAATGTATAAATGAACATGTAAGCACTACTGGAAACAAATAGTGAATTCTTTGGCTAATCATTTTTAGTTGCAAGTCTCTAAGGGTTTTTTTTTTTTTTTGTTAGAAAAAGTTTGACTTAGTGTGTGGAGACCTCAACAATAAGTTGAAGGTCTGAGAAATTAAATGGTAGGTTTGACTGGATGCTGGAACCCTTCCAGGTTTGAATGGTCATTTGAGTATTCGACTATTTTTCAAAGCCTATGGAGTTCGTTTGGCAGGTTGATCAAAAGTTAGATGTAAAACCAACCTGCCAGACATGAGCCAAGAACTGCTGTACTCATGGTATGTTTGGTGACAGGATGCAGCTTCAAAGTGGATGACATGATGGTAAGCGGGAGGATGGATGTCCTATGTATCCAGGAGATGGGGTGGAAGTGCAGTGCACAACAGGATAATGTGATGGGGAAAGAGTGCTTTCAAGCCAGCAGTTGCAGGACCTGTTGGGTAAAACAGGGCAACAGGAATTGACGTTGATAATGGGTGAACTGAACACATACACTCGGTATCCACATGGGTGGAGTAACAGGAGTAAAGGAGGAGATGCCATTCTAGACTTTGGTCTGGCAAATAGCTTGATGGTTGCCAACACATGGTTCAGCAAGAGACGGTCACAAGATCACGCAGAGTGGCCAAGTTGCAACACTGGTAGACTTCCTCCTAGTAATGAAAGGACATTGGGGTAGGATCAGCAATTGGAAAGTCATCATAGTGAAACGGTCAGCACACAGCATAAAACCCCTGGTTATCACAGCCTGGTGGTGAGAAGGCATTGTCAGCAAGGACTAGACTGAAGACCAGGAGACTGGAGAGAGAGCACTGGAATTATTGGGAGTAATTTCTCATGGCTCCAAAACCTCAGGAAGAATAAAATAGGTGGAATTGCATAATGCCAGCACCTGAAAGCATGTGTGAGGACTATAAAACAGATATTTGGCCAAGCCAGGTATGGAAATAAGGTACATAAAGCTACTGGTGGAATGCAGGAGTCCAGGAAGTAGTCATAAGAAAGGATTACAGGATAGAAAAGACAGACCATGCTAAAAAGGATTTACTGGTAGGCTAACAGAGACCAAAGGTAGTTGCAATTCCAAAGAAGGCATCTGAGACAGTGCCAGCTTCTGTAAAGTGACTCTATAGATGGAACAGAAAACTTGTATCAGGTTGCAAGACTAAGATGGTCACAGCCTGCTTACTAGTCCGCAAGACATCAAAGGCAGATGTTAGGAGTACTTCCAGAAGCTTCTGAATGAAGAAAACTCCACAAAAGCTGTACTGCCCCACTTTGGAAGTAAGAACAATGCTAACGAAAATTGTCAAAAAGCAACAGGGTCAGATGAGGTCACAGCAGATATTAAGATGGGTGATGAAGGGGAGAAATGGCTTGTGATTGGTACTCGGCAGTATGAAGAGAGAGAGGCATAGCCCAGATAACTGGAGAATAAGCATACTAGTGCTATTGTAAAAGAAAGAGGACATATACGGGGTGGGAAGTACAGAAGTATCAAAACTCCTGTCACACTGCACAAAAGTCCTAGAGAGAATGATTCACAGAGTAGTAGAAAATAAGATGGGATATTAACAGCTCGTTCAGATCAGAATGCAGCACAGTCAACCCGATGTTTGCAGTGAGACAGTAAAGAACCTTAAAATAAGGAATAGTCTAGGCATTCCTAGACTTAGCGAAAGCAAATGACAGGGTCACAAGAAAGCTGATTTAGGTAGTCCTGAGGTGGTTTAAAAGTCCCATAAACATTGGTATAATTATTAGTGCAGACTTATATACGAGGACACTGATTCAAATAGTGTTTGGTCTTGCAGAGGGATTCCCAGGGGGAGTGGAGATGCATCTGAGCCTATTGCTGTTCATACTGGGGTGACTACATTAGCTAACAGGTCAGAGGGGACAGCCCAATACAGTTGCTGTATGCAGATGTGGCACTACAGAGAGAGACTGAGCAAGAATGTCAGCAAAGGATAGGGAATTAAAATGCAAAACTGAAGGCACATGGGATGAAATTGACTACATATAAGACAGTTGTAATGGCAGCAAATGAGGGAAATTGTAAGAAACTGAGAATTGAGATAGAATGGAAGATAGCTTCATGTGTCTGGGAGGGGTGGTTGAGAAGCAAAGTCTGAATGAGGTGGTCAGAGCTAGACTCCGAAGGGCTGCAGCCAACTGGCAACAGGGTCAGGTGTAGTGTCAGAATAATGCTAAAGAAGCTGAAAGGTAGCGTGTACAAAAACTGGTGCAACCAGTACTGTAGGCATTAATGGCAAAGCAGGTTTTTGGAAGCTACAGGATGAAGTGCCTGAAAACGGGGTGGTAGGATGCACACTGGGACAGACGAAGAAATGAGGACATCATAGCAGAAGCCAAAGTAGTTCCAATGGCAAGGAAGGAAGATCAGAGAGCAGATTAGTGTCTCGGGCATGTGCAGAAAAGCTGAAGAAAGTCTGGTGAAGTTGATTTGGGAAGGACAAGAAATAGGCAGGGGGAAACAAGGGCATCCAGCAGAAATTGATGAACTGACTGTCGAAGAGGGTAGGAGTGTGGTATTGAATCGAGAGATGGTGCCAGCTGACATGACACCCCAGCTTCATGTAGAAAATGGGGGGGAAAGTGGGTTGATAAGCTTATTAGAGATTGTTATAGAAAATGTGAATATTCACATTTTTTAATTTTTTTTAAAATGCACTTTTATTTGTACTATGTTGAATATTTAGTATTACGTTTAGTTTGGATATGAGCTATGCATGTGTTGGGTTTATTGTACTTTTTAAAACAATATTTAATGACATGATTTGAACTGTGATTTTACATTTTGTATTGGCTGCTTGGTGGTGGTTCTGAAGAAGGCCGTGTGCGGACAAATGTGGCAAACTGAGGTTCAGAAAATTGTTGCTATGGTCCAGACATTTCTGTGGTCTGTTTATAGTTGTGCTGATTTTCACCAGTTGGACTGCTCTTTGTAGTATATAATGTGACTCTCCAAGACCTTTGGTTTTAACCATGTTTGGGTGCATCTTTGGTAGGGGCAGGAAAGTGTAGATGGCAGACACTGCGGGGTGGGGATGCTGAAACTCTTGGTAGGTTTTGTACTCAGTCTTGAAGTTATGACCACAAAGGTGACTACAGTCGAAACATCTACAGTTAACAGTAATTTGATAACTTAAGTGTACTTTATTCCCTGTCTGCATGTGATGTACTCTCTAAATTATTTGTGCTGGATTTTTAACCCTACTGTGCTGTTCATGCAAGTAGCCTACAGAATCTTGACCCAGCCAAATTCAGATTAAAGTCCAGGCCCAGTCTACATAACCTAGTTGACTTCTATGAAACGGTCACTGAGGCAATGGACAAGGGCAAATCAGTGTACACTGCTTCTTTGGACCTTACAAAGGTGTTAATTATCCCTCATTTAGGCATCATAAACTCACAGCTAAATGATGCCTGTGTAACTTGATGGGTAGTAAGTTGGCTCACAAATAGAACAGAAGTAAGGGTGGGTGGCTGCATCTCCTTCAGAAGGCCCATCACTAGTGAAGTGCCCCAGGGTTCAGTCCTTGTGCCACTTTTCTTTGGCATTCGCTGCTTGATGGTCAGAGCTAATGTTAATGGAGTGTGGCTGATCAAGTTTCCAGGTGACCCAGATGGTGCCATGATCCTACAAGATGCCAAAACAATGGTGTCAAAGTTAGTACAAAGAAATATATAATTGTATTCTACGGCATGTTACTCCCTTTATAACCAATACATTGACAACCCCCCCCCCCCCACACACACACACACACACACACACACACCCACACACACACCCACACCCACACCCACACCCACCCACACACACACACACACACACACACGTCATCCCATTGATAGACACCAGGAAATCTGTTGACAATGAGCTCGCTATGTACTATTGTAAGCAAGCCCCAGTGTCATCTTATTCATCTGTTGCAGTATTCACTGCATGAGAGTTCTCTGCCGTAGGTGACCCAACGTCGGCCAATACGCAAAAGACTTTTACTGTTGTAGGGTACATGCTACTATGTCGCATGTAGGCTGCAGTCTGACGTCAGCCGTTATAGTGATGTATGCACACACCATCCTCAACTTCTCTGCTGCCAGGTCCGAATGCCAGATTCCAGTGAACAGTCAGAGTAGCTTGCAATTCTTCAGTTTTCAGCCAAGTGTCCCATTGGGGAATTTTTTCACTAATTTGCTACTGGCTTTTGTTAGGGTTCATGTCTTCCAAGAGGGACAAGTGCCAGTGTGGGCAAATTCCACACAAGGATAGCCACCTTCAGTGCCTGTTCTGCATAGGCCCAAACAATGACCACAAAAAAACTGCTCTATTTGTCAGGTATTTATCCCAAAGACCTTAAGGAGTTTATTATCCTCTGTAGCTATCTACCTCGAGCCAGCACTTAAAGCTGCTAGCAAAAAAAGTGATGTGATGGGATCCTCTGCGCCTAAGGGCGAGGAGTTTGAAGTGGAATGTCAAAAAGCAAGGGCTTGAACCTTCTGCTGCACCTCTGGATACGGATGTCCTTGAGAGCTCAGACGCGACTGGTTCACAGTTGAGATCCTCTGTGTGAGCCCGATGTCTGGGCAACCATAGATCCAAGCTTAAGCACGTTCATAGGGGCTGAGCAGGGATAGTTTCAGATGTCAGAGAGGAAACACGGCTCATAACAGAAGCCCGTAATGGGATTCCTCTGATGCTTGTATGGGAAGAGGTAGATTAATCTGATTAGAATGTAGGTCTTCGATGCCTCCTATTCTACATAGGGCAGACTTGCATTGAAAACCAAACATTTATCTCAGCCAATAGAACCTGCTAGTGACTGGCAACAATTTACTCAGGGCTTTTCAGTGCCCTTGTGTCTTTTAGGCCTCCCCCAGGCTTTTCAGCGCCTTCTCCAGTATGTCCCCACGTAAAGGACTAGGGCAGAGTAGTCTTCAGAGGAAGCGGCATCCTCTGGGGAGGGATCTCTGGACTATTCCTCACAGAAGTCTCCCCCCCCCTCCCCGATTTATGCCTCCCCAGAAGAGGAATCCAATGGAATAGACTCGCCTGTGGAAGACCTTTCCTTTGGAAAGAGACTTTGCTCTGACATCCCATTTTAAATGGGTCAGCACACAAGTATCTGATGTACACAGAAGATATGAGCTACTACAGGTGGAATAGCCTCCTGTCTTGCCTGCCATTCTCAGGAATCTCCTAACACATCTACTGTTCCTCCTGTCTTGCCTGCCATTCTCGATGCTCTTGCCTCAGCTTCACAAACAACCAGATTCCTAGCCTCCTGTCCCCAAGAAGCCAGACAGCTTCCGTAAGATCCTAGAGGACTGAAAGTTCCTCTTCAGGTGCCTTTCTGCAGACCTTTTGGTTATTTCTGTGGCTTCTGACAAGCCATCAATATTACTGCCCTCCACCATCATCCTGCCATCAGAGAAGGCTAGCAGGACCCTGGGTAGACTAGGCAAAAATGTTATACATCCCAATCTACCATTCAGTGCCATAAATTACCAAATGCACACGACTAAATTCACTTTAGAGTTTGTCCCAACTTTCAAAGGTAGTTGCAGACTTAGCGAAAATAAAACCCTTGGCTACTCCCTTGCTTGGTGCATCTTCTCAAGTAGCACGACACTCCATAAAATGCAGCTATGATGCTGCAGAAGCCTTCAGAGCAGCTGCATCTGGATCAATACTAAGGATCTCTTCACTAAGGCTCCAGCCCTTATCTGAGGACATAAAAGCCAAACTTATGGATGCTCCACTGGGCAACTGTTTTGTTTGGCCCTGCAGGTGCTAACTTCAAATCATTGCAGGAAAAGGATAAGGAGTTGCAAGAATTGAAATGCATTTTTGTTGCTGCAGTACCAAAGTTCCCAAGAAAATGTCCTGCAAAACTTATTTGTGCAAAGATATTCACGTCGCCCACAACCTAGAACAAAAATGTGACAGGAGACCACAACAGCCTAGGGTTCCTCTGGTAACTCCACCACCTAAGTGGCCTTTTGCTGACACAGTCCTCTGTCCCCCCCATCCCACTTTCCCAGTGCCTTCCCCTGACCCTACCAGTCTATGAAAGCATAACCCAAGAATCTTGGGTCCTCTCCATTATTCAAAAAAGGGTACTTTATGGTATGGGACCAACAACTCTCCTTCAGGAGCATGCCTCAGCCTCCCAGGGAGTAACTACCTTTTTTCCCCAGAGGTTCTGTTAGAATTGATGAACTAAGGGATCATCTAGAGTGAACTAAGGGATCATCCAGAGTGCCCCCAAAAAACAAATAGGAAAATTATTTTATTCCATGTTGTTCCTGGTGCCCAGGAAGGAAGGTTCTTGGAGACGCATACTCTACCTCGCATCTCAGTACCTTTCTAAGGGTACCCACTTACTGCATGCTGACCCTCCACACTGTATCCCTTTATTTTGCTTCCAGCTTTCATGATTACCCTGGGTATAAAGGATGCATATCTGCACATCCTCCTTCAGCCCAACAGGAAGTTAGTATCATCGTGGCATTTTCAGTTCTGTGCCTTGCCGTTTGGACTTTCTACTGTACCAAGGGTCTTCATCAAATGCTTAGCTGTTATGATTGCCCACTGCAGACTTCAGAGAATAGATATTTCCATATCTGGACGACCTTCTCCTGCTAGTCACCTCCACAGAAGACTTGGAACAAAGTATTGCTTTTACCACAAATCCTTCTACAAAGTCTGGGGTTCACCAAAAACCTCAATAATTCTGTTTTTACCCACTCACAGGATCAGTTTTTCCTGAGGTGCAGGATATAAACAGATCTTATGAAAGTCTTTCTCTCCCCACAAAAGGTACATTGTCCACAAATGAGCTATTCCTTGAACAGACCTTTTTGCCTCCCACATGAACAGACAACTTCCACAGTTTTGTGCCAGAGAGCCCCTCACCCTGTGGTCTGGAAAGTGGGCGCCTTTTCTCTTGTTAGGGTATGTTTCTGTATGCATTCCCCCCTTCCTATCATCCCAGAAGTCCTATCCAAAATTCAGCAGGACAAACTGAAAATTTTGCTGGTGACTTCCTTCTGGCCGAGACTGCACTGGATTTAGCCAAGAACTGTCACCACAAGTTTCCTCACAAAGTGGACCTTCTCACACAGGACAAAGGGAACGCTCATCCTTCTCCACCTGTCAACTCTCCAATTAACCCTGTGGTGATGAGTACTGATTCCTTTCAGACACCTATTCTCTAAGGAAAGGTTACAGTTCTGCAGGAGGCCAGAAAACAAAGTACCTGGAAGTCTTATTTATCCAAGTGGAAGAGATTTTCAGTCTGGTGTCTGAAATGAAACCAGGCTCGATTGCCAGTGGAAATTCCCCTGATCTTGTCTTATTTGTGTGAATTTTTCAAAGTTGGCTTGTATTACTCTTCAGTGAAAGCCCATACGTTAGCCATGTCTGCCATTCTGACTCTTATCTCCCCCCTTAGCTAGCAGATTTAAGGCGGAGTGATTTCTTAAAGGTGTCCTACGCATTAGACCTCTCGGGCAAACTTATTTCATCTCTCTGGGATGTTAACTTTGTTTTGGAAAAGCTGACTCTCCTTTCGAGCCAGTCTCCTCAGCTTCACTACAGTACTGCTCCTGGAAAACTGCTGCTCCTAGCCTTGACTTCAGCCAGATGAGTGTCTGAACAGACCATTATGATGACCATAACCTTTCTGGTCTTCAATAAAGGCATGGTTTCCTTGTGCACAAACACCTCATTTATGCCCAAGTCTTTAAATTAGCCCATCCACTTACCTGCCTTTTTCCCTCCCCCTCTAGAACCATAGTTAGAAGGTGCTCCATACTTTAGATGCCCACAGACAGCTTAACATTTTTTTTAGACAAAATAAAGCAGTTAGAAAGTTGGATCAGCTTTTTGTTTACCACCCTAGGGCTCTGAGGTGGACTTTCTCCAAGCAGACCATTTCCTCATGAATTTCCAAGGCCCATTACATTTTGCTGCACTTACCAAGGCAAGACTGTCCCTTCCTCTGTTAGGGCTTCCTCCACAAGGGCTGTTGCCTTATCAGGGGCCTTTTTCATGGGATTGGATACTAATCTTGAAGCAGCTACATTGACCTCAGACTATACTTTTGTCAAACACTACAAATTAGATGGAATTTCTAAATCTAGAACTAGTTTTGCCAAGGCCATACTGCATGGTTTCCTGGAAAGCTCTTCAGCTTTAACTTTTTTCTTTACTTTACGAGGCTTGGTATTCTCTGTCATGTAATGAGTACTGCAACAGAAAAATAGAAGGATATAGAGTAGTTGTCTAAAATCTTAACGTAATGATAGATGTCCTCTTCACTGTTGCAGTATTCATATCCCTCCCTCCTTGCCCCTGGCCTTGCTTATTCTTGGATGACTCTTACTGTATTTCCTTAGGCTGGCATTCCTCCTGGGGCAGTCAGTTCTGCGGATGGTCTGTGCATATATCACTTATGGCAGAGATCCAGTTGTAGCCTGTTGAGACGTCCTATGCACCCTACAGTGGTAAGTATTTTGTATACTGGCTGAAGTCTGGTCCCCTGTGGTGGGGAATTACTTCATGTAATTAACACTGCCACAGTGAGGAGAAGGACCTCTATCATGGTAAGGTTTCACACAGCTATTCTTTTCATTGCATGGCTTGTACCAAAGGGTACTGCATCCAGATCAGGGATGTAATTGTTCCTCTACACTTTGCACTCATTAGGTTGATCATAGAGTATAATGTTCCTTTTGGTATGGACCTGTCCAAACAGTTATCACAGATGGAATTACCACAACGCATCCTCCCCCTTTTAAAAAAAAACAAAAAAAAAAAAAAGGGTAGACCACCTAATAGCCTTCTCTTCAGTATCATCCAGAGTATGGAGGGGCGACCTCTTCCTTTTGTATATAGCCTCAACAGACCTTATTTCAGAGCTGTTATATATTCAGGAATCCAGTAGCATCAAACACCCATTCAGGATCCATCTCTTTTGCAAGATTAACAGAACATGTTGGAGGGATAGGTATGTATCTCAGAGAATACTATTTTTTTTTAAAAGTGGCTCCCCCTTCACTTGAAACAGGGTACTTGTATTCAAATGCAACTTGGACGAGAGGATGGGAAGCCGCAAATTCAGCCCAGGTTTAGCACCAATGGCCAACATGGATAGGTGAAACATGCAAGTACCCAGCATGTACTTGTATGGCCTGTCGTCGGAGATTGGTATTTCAAAATATAAGGACTATTAGTTATGAGAATGCAGGGCTAGGCATAAGATCTTCACAGACCAATAGCCTAGAAAGCATTTTTGATTCATAGGTTTTATAAGGATGTTTAATAGCCCTAGGCAGTCTGGAATTGGTACTTGTCACTTAGAATGAATTTCTCTTGTTTTTTTCTCCACAACCATTTAAGATGACTGACAGTAGTTTTTACGCAATTTGCAACTGAATTGCATCTGTATTGATATCTGTCCTGCTGTATAACTTCGTTGTATAGGTAAGCTATACTAACTTACTGTAGCCGATAGAGGTTTTACTCTTAATTGGTTGCCTAATTGTATATGTATTAATGTTTGTCTTGCTGCACCTTACTTATCTTTCAGAGCTTTTCTCCCCAGGCCTTCAATGAAAATGGGCTCATTCTGGCTCAGTGGACACTCCTGGTAAACAAATGTTAAATAAATAAATGGTGTGCCAAATGCACTTTTCTTGTCCTGCTTCAGTTTTGGTATCTACAAAATTCAAATTGCTAGTGATGTGTACAGCAGCACAGAGCCACCATCCCTTGTCCCTCCCAAAGGATGTTCTGGCGGGTGGGCTCTGATTTCCATCCCTTCTTTCCCATCTGCTGACTCTTCTAGCACCCGTGTTCTGTAATGGAACTAGTGTGTATGTCAAAGTCAGAGCGTTATTTCTGTCATGGAGCTGGACAAATTGGTCTGTCATTTTGACATAAAGGAAAGGTACTTGAGAAATTAAGTGTAGACTCTGATCATTTCAACTGTGTACAAGGTGCAATTTACAGAAAGGTCTGAGTATATTGCACGATTCCTAAATTAAAATTGTTTCAATGAGTTCTGCTTGATCTAGGTGTGTGTGGTATTCCATGTACGTATATGTGACTAAAGTATGATCTGATCTGAAGTAGTTAACTTCATTTGCTCTGCATCATGTGGGTATCTGATCCGACTCGGATCCAAGCCGGCAGCTTTCCAAGCTGATCCGAGCTCCAAGCTGCTCCTCCTACCCATAATGCCCTGCCATCTCCCTCTAACCCTCAGATCTTGTTTGCCGTGGCTTCCATAAGTTTCTCTAGAACGAGCTCCGAGCAATAGTACTGTAAGTCAGTCTTAAAAACTTCAATTTCTGTCAGATTTTTCTTTATCTTGGTCTGTGTGAACTCCCCCTATGTTTTGTAGTCTTTTTTTGGGTAGTTCTCTTGAATTTTTAGTTAGTTTTATTCCCCTCCCCTCTCTGCGTGTGTGAAGGTGTGTGCTTGTGGGCCTACTTTCCTTTCTTTTACAATGGCTGAAGGCCCTAAAGCCATTTTCTCAAAATGTACCGTGTGGCCATAAGCTGTCTCCAGCGGATGGTCACACTCGGTGTGTCCTTTGCCTGGGGGTTGACCACATTTCTTCGAGCTGCACCATCTGTGCAGCCTTCAACCCCAGGGCTTTGAAGGATAGGTGGTTGAAGCTCATTCTGGCGGGTCTTTTGCCCCCAGGCTCTGTTTCTTCCATCTCGATGGCGCCGGCCTTGGCTGCGGCTGCCCCACCTATCGCTCCTGATCCCCTGACCGGGACTCACCCTCCCACTTTGGCCCAGGAGGAAATGGACAGCAGAATAAAAGACAGAAAAGATAGAGAGGAGAGGCACCGTAGTCATAAAAGGCTGTCCAAATCCACCCCTTCGGCACCGCCGTCTAAACAGCTCGCCTGTCCCCTTAAGGTCTCTGGGCCTTCCCCCTCTGTGCTCCATTCCCCACGATTCTCCCCGGAGCTGGAGGAGGAGACCCGGTAGTCTTCGAGGTCATCCAGGCGGCCTTCCCGGCCAGCTTTGGTGGCCTCGTCTAGATCTACCAGAAGCTTGTCAGATGCTGATATGGACCGGATGATGTCTATTTCTACAGGCCCAGATGCAGATGGGAGTGCTCTTGCCTACCCCCCCGACACCCTTTTTCGCCCCCATCACTCCTCCGACCCGCTTTCGGGGCTCAGAGCTATCTGATCAGACTAGCTTCGGAGCAGGGTAGGGTCGGCGGAGACAGTGCTTCCTACTTCGCCGACTGTACCCTTGTCTGTCGGATCCATTTTCGGATCCAAGCTCTCTGGGCAGTGAGCTGAACGTCTGATCTGAGAGGGCCAATGGACCATCGGCTCCATCAAGGTTGGGGCACACTACCCTTTCTGATCCAGTCGGGTCACCTTCGGCGCTGATCCGCACGTCTGATCCGAGGGGAATGCTTTCAGATCCAAGGGAAAGCAGTTCCCCCTCTGCATTCGATGTCGTGGAGAGGGTCCTCTCGAGGGATTCTAGCCCCCAGGCTCTTGCTTCGGATCCACCTGCCATTCCCACTCAGACAGGCCTGTCCATCATCTGGCCCCAGGGACAGCCTGTGCCTACATCCCAGATTGTTCCCGTAGGGGAACAGGACATTGTTGGTGAGGCCTCTTCGGACAGCCCCCCTGAGGAGGTCCCTCACAAATGGAAGTGTAAGAGGAGGCACTTGGACTTACCAGAGTCCCTCACAGAGGACACTGACTTGGAGGAAGGGGGAAGGTTCCCCAAGGTCACCCACCAAAGAAGTCTCCTTCGGAGACATGGAAATGTTATGCTTTAGAGGGGGGTGGTCTACCCAAAAACCTTCCTCGGATGAGTCTGTGTTTCTGGAGGCGTTTGATGCAACCCCATCTAGCTCTTGGGTGTCCCCTCCCGCCAATCCCCTGGTAGACCTCATTACTACCAGGGCATGGAAGGAGCCGGACACTGTTGAACCAATTCCTAAGAGACCGGACAGGATCCTCAGCACTCCCACGGACAGGACAGTTTGGAGCAAGGGTGCCCCAGTGGATGCCATGGTGGTGGCGGCTGCCACTAAAAAGGAATTGGCACAGGAGAGTTCCTCTGTGCATCCTCCAGACAAGGAGTCTCGGACGATGGACCGTTTGGGAAAGCGGATGTTTTCTTCAGCGATCTTCTCTGTAAGGTCACTGAATTATATGGCACATGTGATTAGGCTGCAGTGAGACCTGATTAGAGTACGCTGCGTCACCCCCAGAGTCCATGTCGGCCGAGGACAAGCGGACCTTCTCGGCTCGAATGGTCACTCAAGTCAATCACCAACACGTCTATGTGGCTCCTCTCCCATGCTACGGAGGGAGTGGCTGGAGCTAGCGGAACAGGCATGGTCTTACGTAGACAGGCCTGACTGTCTCTGCAACTTAGCGGAACCCTTCAAGGCGTCCTTCGCCAACACCCCCTTCGATTCCACACTCTTTGGCAAAACCATCCGCGATGCGCTTCTCCAGAGTGAGAAAGATGGGAAGACGTCTGCCGTCGGGATCCATTTCTCGGCTCCTCAGAGGTCCTACTCCAGGAACCAAAGAGGACAAAAGAAGATGTGGTTCCGAAAAGCTCAACAATCCCGTTTCGTTCCAGATACCTCGTCCTTCAGAGGCAGAGGAGGACAGGGTGGACGCCGGCCCAGGGGCAGAGGGGGCCCAAAAAATTTTGGGTCAAGAGAACCTTTTTCGGATCGACCTGTGCAACAGCCCTGAGGCATTGCCCGACTGCTCCTCTCTGGAGGCAGTCGAGGGGCGATTCTCGGAACAATTAGCGAAATGGGAGTCCATCACAACAGATCGCTGGGTGATGTTCATCGTGTTACCCTGCTGCAGTCATCACACTTGGGTTATCCTGTCGTCAGGCGGTCCCGCAGTCGGCTGGAATTCCAAAGTCTTGGTCCGGCGTCGGTTGCTGTCGCTTCTTCCCTGATGTCAGTGCGCCAGGGGTATATATAATGCATCCAACGCCATTTTCTTCAGTCTTTCTTGCCGCCCGGTGCCCAAAGCAGAAGCAGTTCGCAAGTGCCGGTCGGCCGACTCCTGAGATTTTCGAAGTCGAATTTCAGATCCGAAGTCTTCAATAAAGTCAAATACCCCGTTGGGGAAACTTTTCTTGCATCAGACCGATGTCAGAAAAAGTTAACAATTGTATTTCTTGTGGGAAGCAAATACCTCATAAGGATTTTCATTCTTACTGCATACTTTGCCTAGGCCCAGACCACGACGTCACTGGTTGTTTGTGCTAGGTTTAATAAGCGTACTATAAAAAGACGCTTTGATTTAGCAAGACACTACTTCGGTAGAAAATTTAACTACACAATGCCGTCGGAGCAACCGACTACCGGCGTGCACAAAAAACCCAAGGATAAGGTGAGGTAGCCTAGACCCAAGCCAGACTCCGAGGCCTCGGCTGGACAGGTCTCCGGTTCACCGGTCTTCAGTGAGGCTCTGACGCAGCCCGTGACTACTGCAGATTTGGAACCAGAGACCGCTTCGTAGCCTTTGGCGGAGAGTGCTAGGCCGACGCAGCCATTTTGTTTAGCCCCTACCGACGACACTGCAGAAAGATGTCGGTGCTGCAGAAACACCTTCGGTTTCTGAAGGTGTCTTCAGACCGACTACGCTCACCATAAAAACGTATCCTAAGCTTAAGACTCCTATTAAACCAAAAAAGACTGCACTTCAGTCTCCAGTTCAAGGCCCCATGCCTAAGAAACAGATGCTTAAAATGGCTGAAGATTTGATCTCTTTAATCAGGGGTTCCCAACCCCCACCCGACAAAAAGCCTAGACAAGAGGAAGGTCATGCCTCCTCTGATCAAGTGTCTATTTCATCAGGCTCCTCTGAGGACCAAGATTACTCATTTTCCCCTTATGAAGATTCTGATGCTGAGGATTCTATTTCTTCAGCTTCTCCTCCTGAAGACTACTCCTTTGGAGAAACTTTACACACTATGAGGGAACATTTTCATTGGGAAGGTCAGGACTACTCTGACTCAAAGAAAAGGCTCAGTTTCTTTTACTCCCCCAGCACAGACCACTTGCCATCCCCCCAGTTTTAGACATTGTGGATGATGTTTACTTAGAATCTGGGTTCAAACTAGATTCTCTTCCTCCTGCTCCAGCCAAACCAGACAGATACTATAGAGTGCCTGACTCCCACAAATTCCTTTATAAAAGCCCTGTTGCTGATCCAGAGACCATCTCCCAGGGTCCCAAAGGGGCTAAGGCTTCTATGGCAAAAAATCCTGTACCCTCTGAAAGGGACTCCAGAGCACTAGACAGGTGGGGGAAAAAGGTTTACACCTCAGCCACTCTAGCTATGAGAGCACTAAATTGCCAATTTCACATGCTAAAATATCAGCAATTTCTAATGTCTCAGTTAAGACAAAAAATGAGCACACTCCCTCAGTCTGAATTGAAAGAAATGCAGGATCTGTTGCATGCAACTGAACAGGTGGGCAAACATACTTTACAATGTGGGTTTGATTCTTTAGCGGCTTCCTGCAGAGCAGCTGTCACTGGGTCTGTTATACGTAGGCATGCTTGGTTAAAGGAACAAACTCTGCCTGATCATGTTAAAGCAAGGCTTCTAGATGCCTTCCTTACAGCAGGATGTTCTATTTGGAGTTAAAGCAGAAGAAGTCTTAAAGAAAATGGAGGATAAGGTAAAATCTATGCAGACAGTCAGATTTTCTACAGGTACAGCCCCCTCGCTTCAGCAGAAATTGGCCAACAAAAAATTGGTCCTTTCCAGCTACTGACAGACCACAGAGGGGTAAATACAGACGTCCAAGAGGCAGAGACAACCACAAGCCCAATACAAACCTCGACAATGGGGCACTGCAACACAGAAGGGAGGAGAAGACAGGCCCCAACCTACTAGAAGGCAAACTCAATGACTTACACCTCATCTGGCCAAGCAACACTCTCTTGGCAGCTCCCTTGGGAGGAAAACTCGCACTTTTTGCAGACAACTGGCACATTGTCACAAAGGACAAATGGGTCCTAGACATAATTTTACGAGGATACAGATTCCATTTCCACACCTTGCCAATGAAAAGAGGAATGCCAAACCTGCCACAAAATCAATGGGCAGAGGCACAAAAACAAATTACAGCTCTCATGGACATGAGCCATTCAACTGGTACCTACACGGGAGCAAGGCCAAGGATTTTACTCAAGACTTTCTAGTCCCCAGAAAGGACAATTCCTGGAAACCAATTCTGGACCTTTCAATTTAAACACCTTATTACAAGTACCCAAATTCAAGATGCTAACACTACAGCAGCTTCTTCCCATGTTGGGTAAGAAAGCATGGCTAGTAACGTTGGACCTCAAGGAGGCATACCTGCATGTCCCTATCAGACAAAGTTGCAGAAGATACCTCCGTTTCATTGCAGGTTCAACCCATTACCAATTCTCTGCACTGCCCTTTGGCTTATCCACTGCGCCCAGGGTCTTCACAAAATGCCTGGCACCAGTAATTGCATACTGCAGACAGAGGAATTCAAATATACCCATATCTGGACGACTGCCTCATCCAAGCAGAAAGCAAGGATATCCTCTTACAACATCTGGCTTTTGTAAAACATCATCTAAATTGCCTGGGGTACACAGTAAATGAAAAGAAATCAAAACTAGTACCCTCACAAAATGACATTCCTGGGTGCCAGCTTGAATAAAACGGCCCAGAAGGCTTATCTGATGCCAGACAAACTACAACTGACTCAATATTTCAAAACAATGGCAACAAAGACCCAACTCCCTACAAGAAAAATTCTGCAGGCCTTGGGCTTCATGGCATCTTGCATACTACTAATACCATTTGCAAAGCTGCATATGAGGAAATTACAGTGGTACCTAAAAAGCGTATGGTCTCAACACAGCCACAGCTTGGACACAATGATATCTCTCATTCCCTGCCTACAACAGGAGTTTCTATGGTTGTCACAGGCATGTCACCTCAACAAGGGTGAGCCTTTCACCTTGCCCCCAGCCAGGCAAACTATGACAACAGATGCATCGGACTGCGCCTGGGGGGCACACATGGCAGGACAGTGCGTTCAAGGCATATGGACTGCAGATCAAAGAAATCTGCACATCAATCAAAAAGAGATGCTAGCTGTACAGAATGCCCTGACAGCTTTCAAGGACCTACTACATCCAGGACAACTACTAATAAAGACGGACAATACCACAGTTATGTGGTACATAAACAAGCAAGGAGGCACACATTCCTACCCCCTATGCAGGCAAGCCATGACTTTGTGGAACACAGCACTGACCTATCAAGTATGTCTGCAGGCACAATTCCTGCCAGGTACAAAAAATACACTGGCAGACGAACTAAGCAGAAATATCATGGATCCTCACGAATGGAAACTAAATCCACAGGTGTTCAGCATAACAAGGAAATGGGGACGCCCAGACATAGATCTTTTTGCCTCCCCTCACAATTGCCAACTACTGAAATTCTGCACAAGAACTTATCATTCTCAAGCATGGAAAGTGGATGCCCTATCATTCAGTTGGAAAACCCTGACCGTTTATGCCTTCCCTCCCATGCCTCTTCTTACCAAGGTGCTCCTAAAAGTCAGACGAGAGGCCAAGAATGATCCTGATTGCCACAGACTGGCCACGCCAGCACTGGTACCCAATCCTAAAGAGCTTGTCTCAAGACTCAGCTTGGCCTTTACCTCAAATTCCTCATCTTCTGACTCAACAAAACAATCAGATTCTGCAGTCATCTCAGAACCTTAAATCTGGCAGCATGGCAGATAATGTAGCCAGTCAGACTGCGCCTCTCTCTAAAGCTGTTATGGATGTCATTTTAGAAGCCAGGAGGCCCAGCACTAGGAAATCTTATGCAGAAAAATGGAAGAGATTCTGTGCTTGGAACCAGGCACAAGGGCTCGAACCACTTGTTTCAAATATACCTCAGATTTTACAATACCTAACTGAGATGCTGGGCAAAGGCCTATCTTTCTCATCAATTAAGATCCATGCCTCTACCATTTCAGCTCATTACAATACGGAACCTCCTATTTTTTCACATCCTCTACTAAGACAGTACCTAAGAGGGGCAAAAAACATAAGACCCCCAAGGAGAGCACCAAATACCAACTTGGGATCTCAATTTTGTTTTAGAAAAGCTCACACTGCCTCCTTTTGAACCAGCCAGCACAGCTGATATAAAATTCTTATCATGGAAAACTGCTCTGCTCCTAGCAATAACTTCTGCAAGAAGAGTCTCAGAGTTACAGGCATTAATGGCTGTGGAGCCTTTCATCATTTTTCACCAGGACAGGGTTTCACTTAAGACAAACCCAACATTTATGCCAAAAGTGGTTTCCAATGTGGCTCTGAACCAAACAATTTGCCAACTTTCTACCCAAGCCCCCAGAATAAAGGGGAGAGACTTCTGCATGCTTTTACTTGGACAAAACAAAAATTTTCAGAAAAACTGAGCAACTGTTTGTAGCCTATGCTGCAGGATCACAAGGAAAGCCTATCACAAAGCAGACCATTTCAAAATGGATAGGACACTGCATTCACTTCTGTTATGCACATCAGTGCCCAAGGGCATTAGGCCACATTCTACCAGAGCAGCAGCCACTTCAGCAGCCTTTCTCAGAGGAGTATCAACCAAAGACATTTTAGAAGCTGCAACCTGGAGTTCAGTGTACACTTTTTACCAAGCTCTACCACTTACCTCTCTACTCTAAATCCAGAGCAGGCTTTGCCACTGCAGTTCTGCAGGGCCTGGTAGCCTCTCCAAATCCAATTTAGACCCAGCTGCCCAACCTCAGCTTTGGGATTCAACCCAAGTGTAATGACTGCAACAGTGAAACACGAACATAGTACAGTCGTGTACCTACCATAAATATAGATGTTCAAGTGTAGTCACTGTTGCAGATTCTTTGGTGCAGACGGTAATAACCAGAGGATAGCACATTCCCTTTATTTCAAAACAAAAGCCAACCAGGAGTATTCCCGACATTCCACCCAGAGGGAATTTGCAGCAGTAAAAGTTCAAAAGCTGCTTTAGAAAAAGTCCTCCAAGTAGCAACCCCCCCCCCCCCCCGATCAACAAAAATCTGTGTTTTACTCTATTCTTTAGTGCCAAAAGAAACTGGACTGGAGGCCCATTTTAGACCTCGGCAACCTAAACAAATTTGTCAAAGTTCCGGATGGTCACTGTACAGTTGATGCTTCCCTTTTTGGAAAAAGACGTTTGGATTGCGTTATATAGATCTTCAGGACGCGTATTATCACATAAAGATGGACAAACTTTCCAGAAGATTTCTCTGCTTCCGGCTGGCAGCCAATCATTACCAATTCTGAGCATTGCCCTTTGATCTCTCTACAGCCTCCAGTGTGTTCTCCAAATGCATGGCAGTGGTGACAGCTCACTTGAGACTGGAAGGATTCAGTGTGTTTCCATATTTGGATGATTGGCTCCTTACCACCCCAACCGAGCATCAACTGTTCATTGTACAGCAAACACGGAAACTTGATGCACTTGGACATTACTCTGACCGAGAGCAAATGCAAACTTGCACCATCCCAAAGGCTGCAGTTGATAGGGTCGGAATTCGACACATGGATCTGTTTGGTATTTCTTCCCTCCCACAGATTACGGCTGACACTTGAACTCTAAATATTTCTGAACTGAACCACACCAAAGTTCCAGCAAGAGCAGTTCTACAACTTCTGGGATCTGTGGCAGCTTCTGTCATGATGGTCCCATTAGCGAGACTTCACATGAGACTCCTTCAGTGGTTAATAACTCAGTGGTTCCCTTTAGATCTTCCTATGTCTTACAACATCAGGATAGCAAATCTTTGCAAACAAGACCTTCTCTGGTGGCTGAAGCTGGATCAAATCCTCTGGAGTCGCCCGTTCTCCCCTGCTATACCCTTAGCCGTGGTGACCGTGGACGCTTCCCTGATCTGGTGGGGGGACCATTATCGGGTGCAAATAGTCTGAGGTACTTGGTTGCCCCTAGAGGCCAATTTGCATATCAATGTTTTGGAACTGAGGGCAGTGCTTCTCAAGCTGCAAGCATTCTATTCTGTCCTCCCTTTGGAAACTGTTGCCATTCAGTCAGACATGTCAGTAGTCTGGTACATAAATGGAGGGAGCCAGATTTTACCCTTTGTCGGGAAACCATGAAAATCTGACAGTGGGTGATGGCTTCCAATCGCTTTCTTGTAGCAGTGCACATTCCCGGGGATTCCAACATGATTTGCAGAGAAGTGTGAGCAGATGCATTCTCCTGCCTCACGAGTGGTCCCTCAATCCAAACGTGACTGCAAAGATCTTCAGTCGCTGGGGTCAGCCTTGCTGCAACCTGTTTGCCTCCCTCACAAATGCAGCAGCTATTTTGCCCTAATCCCCCTGCAGGGGGAGTTACCGAGGGGCACTCTCCTACATGATTGGCCCAGGGGTCTTCTCTATGCTTTTCCTCCTCCTACCCTTGATGCCACAATTCATGAAGGCTGTTCGATTGAGAAGCAGTGATCCTCTTTGCTCCTTATTGGCCTTGTCAAATTTGGTTCCTGTTTCTGTGGCCTCATCTAGTTCGTCATCCCTGGGTTCTGGACCCAATCCCAGACTTGGTAGTGCATCCACAGGGCTTCGCCCAAATGTATCCAGTCTCATGCTGACAGCTTTATTTCTCCACTTTAGCTGATTGCTAAACAAAGTGACATATCCTCTCCAGTTCGTCATATTATTTTGGGTTCACATAAACCATCCACCTGAAGGCTTTATCTTAGTAAATGGAAGCGTTTTCCTCTGGTGCAAGGATAAGAAATATTGATCCCTTCTTGGCACAAGTACCTGTTCTAGATTACTCACTCAACTTGAGTCTGGAGCTGCTGCTTCTATTAGTCCATCTGTCTGCGATATCCAACTACCATATTGGCTTTGTTCATAATTCATTAGTTTCTCACAGACTGCAAAACCTTCCCGAAGGGAGTTCTGCACATCAAGCCCCCTTTAAAACAATCAGTTGAACCATGGGACTTGGCAGTGGTCTTGCAATCTTAACCAGTTCCCCCTTTGAACCTGCAGCTGCATGTGATTTGAAATTCTTATCTTGGACAACCTTGTTCATGGTTGCTATTGCATCTGCTAGACGTATTTCAGAATTACAAGCTTTTGGGTATGAAGCGCCCATATTTGATTTCCCTCATGGATAGGATATCTTTACGAACAAACCCTTCATTTCTCCTGAAACTGATTTCTGATTTGGCTATTAACCAGACTATAGACCTGCCTGTGTTTTTCCCAAATTTCTCTAATAAAGGTGAGTATACTTTGCATTTGCTTGACGTTCACAGACAGCTACATTTTTATCTTGACAAGACAGTCTCTCAGAAAATCTTACCAATTATTTAGTGCCTATTCTGGCCCCAAGATCGGGAAAGCAGTAGCGAAGGTTACTCTATCCAAATGACTTGGAGATTGCATTACCTACATATAAAAAAATAAGATGGCTGTTGCTGCAAGAATTAAAGCACACTCCATCAGTTTCAGCTTCTGTAGCCTTCCATTCCAGGGCTTCCATGGTTGACATTTGCGCAGCAGCAACATGGGCCTCTCCTCATATTTTTTACGCATTATAAATTGGATATGATTTCTAGGGGAATAGCTTCCTTTGGCTCAATGGTACTCAGGAATGTTCTTCCTTCTGGCCTCCCACGAAACAGCTAGGGACTCTGTTCTACATGTAAGGAATGAATGAAGATTAACATCATCAGATAAAGAAGTTATGCCGTACCATAACGTTCCATCTGTGTTCATTCATTCATTACAGTCCCCCCTCCATCCCCCTCCAAGGACTCTTGGAGGTTTGGTTATGGTCCTTCCACTCCTGGTAAGGTACTTGCTTAGAGAAAGCCCCCATTTTCCTTATTAACTGTCCTGTCTTTTGAGCAGACTCTGTCTGAGGTAATATGGAGACGGGCACTATGGGTAAAGCTTAGCTCGAGAGTTTTCTGGCTGGTGTGGGCTTGGTAAACAGCCGAGTCGGAACAGAGGGTCGGTTCTGAAACCACATCTAATAAAGATTAACAACACAGATGTAACATTATGGTTAGAATAACTTTTTTTTTGCATGAATGTGTCTTGAAGGCTGTAAGTCATTAAGTATGTTATAGCTATTTAATTGTATTTTTACATTTTCTTTCCTTAGCTTCAGCAGATTCTTCAGACTTTTCAGCAGCCTCCAAAGCCTCAGTCTCCTGCTCCAGACAGCATGTTATCTCAAGTTCCTGTTCTTTCTTCACCACCAAGGCCCCCGACTCCTCCTCCTCCTCCACCAGAACAAAAGGCTGCTTTTGATACGGTAGGTGTGATAATACGAGCTGTCTGTGTATCATGCTAATTTGTGTAATAGATCTCAATTTTCTACCCATGTAAATTAAAGATTTATTTTTGTAGTAAATGTTCTGTGATTCAGTACAAGTTATTTTATTTAACATTTGTTTACCGGGAAAGTTTACTTGGACCAATGACAATTTTCAGCAGAGGCCTAGGGAAAAACGCTCCAGACACATGTCTTTATAACTTGGGAGGAAACCGGAGCACCTGGAGGAAACCCACACGAATGCAAGGGCTTGCAGACTCCACACACAACGCACCCCAGCCGAGAATCGAACTGGAGAACCGCTTGCTGTGAGGTGACAACACTACTGCTCCACCACTGTGCCGTTACAAATAGTTTTTGTAGTACCTTTTGAAATCACTTTTTGTGCTTTGGGCAGACTTGATAGCTTGTATTCTCTTGTTCTTTGTGTTTCACTGTTGCAGTCATCACATTTGGGTTATCCCTGCCAGGGTAGCCCTTGTCTGGCCCAAATATGAGAGGCTTAGTATTTGTCTGTTGCTGTTGCTTCAGGACTGACGTCAGGTCGTCAGTAGTATAAAGTAAGGCAGTCAACGCCATTACAGCAGGCTATCTTGCTGAGGAGCCAGAAGCAGATGTTCTTCGTCTTTCACTGTTGCAGTCATTACATTTGGGTAATCCTGCTGGCAGGTTGCCCTCAGCTGGCCTGAATTCCAAAGTCATGGGTTCTGTGTCGGCTGCTGTCGCCCCCTGCCTGACGTCAGGTCAACAGGGGTATAAAAGAAGCGTCCGACGCCATTTTCTTAAGTCATTCTTGCTGTGCGATGCCTCAAGTAGAAGCAGTTCGCAAGTGCCAGCCGGCCGACTCCTGAAATTTTCTTGTGAGTTTCAGACCCGAAGTCTTCAATAAAGCTAAGTACCCCGTTGGGGAAACTTTTTTTCTTGCTCCAGACTGATGTCAGAAAAAGTTAATTGTGTTACTTGTGGAAAGCAAATACCTCCATAAGGATTTTCATTCTTACTGTATTCCTTACCTAGGCCCTGATCACAACGTTTCTGGTTGTTGGTTTTGTGCTAGATTTAACCAATGCACTATTAAGCGTCTGTATTCTTTTGCTTAAAGTATTTTGGTAGCAGGTTTAATTATCCTAAAATGTCATCGGATAGCCATCCGACTTACGGAGTTTACAAAAAAACGCAAAGAAAAGGATAAAGAAAAACAACCAAGGTCAAAAACTGACTAAGCTTCTCCTAAGCCAGTCGCTGGTTCTCAGTGAGGTGCTTTTGCAGCCCCTGACACCTGCTACTTTAGAGTCGCAGGCTGCTACCGACTCCCACGTGGAGTCTGCCATGCCGCTGGATACTCAAAGTATTGGAGCCTCGGATGCTAATCCCTCAGATGGGTCCGGAGCCGCTGAGCAGGTACCGGCTTCTGAGGGTGTATTCAGACCACAACATCTTTACATTAAAACTTCAGCTTCAAAGACTAAAGCAGCTGCTAAAGCAGACACACAAACTCGAGCCACGCGTACAGGCCTCTGCCCAAAAAACAGATGGTCAAGGTGGCCGAAGACCTGATTACTTTGATCAGGGGTTCCCATCCCCCTCCTGATAAAAGGCCTAAGCAAGAGACGGACTATGAATCTTCAAATCAGGTTTCCATTTCTTCTGATTCCTCTTCTGATCAGGGATATTCTTTACCCCCCTATGAGGATTCTGATGCTGAAGAATCTATACCTTCAGCATCCCCTCCTGAGGATTATTCCTTTGGGGAAACCCTGCATACCATGAGGGAGCATTTTCACTGGGAAAGCAAAGATTTTTCAGAATCAAAAAAGAGGCTCTGGGATTTCCACTTAATGCCACAGCACAGGCCTCTAGCCATTCCTCCCGTGTTAGACATTGTAGATGTGTTTTCGGAGTCTAGTTTGACCCCTGACTCCTTACCTCCAGCTCCTGTTAAGCCTGACAGATATTACAGGGTTCCTGACTCATATTTCTTTTTAAAAACCCTGCTGCTGACCCAGAAACTATTTGAATAAGCTGGAAAGCATACTTTGCAATGTGGTTTTGATTCTTTGGAGGCCTCCTGCAGGGCCGCAGTTACGGGTTCTGTAATTAGGAGGCATGCTTGATTAAAGGAACAAAATCTGCCTGATCATGTTAAGGTTAAGTTACTAGATGCACCTTTACAGCATGATACTTTGGTGCTATGGCAGAAGAGGTGTTAAAACGGAAGACAAAGCTAAATCTGTGCAAACTGTTAAGAGTTTTTACAAGTACAGCCACCTAGGTTTAGTAGACACTGGCCTACAAAAAATTGGTCCTTTCCTGTGTCAGACCTCAAAGGGGCAGATGCAGACGCCCAAGGGGCAGATCCCGCGTGCAAGGTTTTTATAAGTCAAACCAATGGGGTGCTTCTACCTCCAAAGCTGGAGAAGATAAAGCACAAACCTAAAGAAAGCAGCCACAATGACTTCCCCTGCCTGCACCAAGCACTTATCTTCTGGCAGCACTCTTAGGGGGGAAATTGGTACTTTTTGCACAAAATTGGCACATTATAACCTAGGACAAATGGGTTCTAAATAGTGTCACAAGGCTACAAATTCCATTTCCATACTTTGCCAAAGGCAAACGACTGGCCAGATCTGTCAAAAAAGTCAATGGGCAGAGGCTCAAAAACAAGTTTCATCCTTCATGGACATGGGGGCCATTCAGCAAGAGCAGGGACAAGGATTTTACTCAAGACTGTCCTTGGTACCCGGAAAGGACAAGGCCTGGAGGCCAATACTTGACCTATCTATTCTGAAAACATTCCTGGGTATTCCAAAATTCAAAATGTTGACTTTGCAGCAGCTTCTGCCCATGCTGGGCAAGAATGCTTGGCTTGTGACTTTAGACCTAAGAGAGGCATACCTGCATGTTCCAGTCAGACAGTCGTGCAGAAGACACCTCAGATTCAAAGCTGGTTCAATACATTACCAATTCTCTGCATTGCCCTTTGTAAAGACCCTGGGCGCAGTAGATAAAACAAAGTGCCTGGCACCAGTAATTGCATTCTGCAGACAAAGAGGAATACAGATATACTTACTTGGACGACTGTAATTCAAGCAGAGAACAAAGACATTCTTCAACATCTGGCGTTTGTGAAAAGACTAACATGCCTAGAGTACACAGTCAACGAAAAGAAATCAAAACTAGTACCCTCTCAAGATGCAACATTGCTGGGTGCAAGCTTGAATACAGTTGCCCAGATGGTTTATCTCATGCCAGACAAAGGCAACTGACTACCTATTTCACAATGTTGGCAACAAAGGCCCAGTTATCTGTAAGAAAAATTCTGCAGGCTTTGGGCTTCATGGCATCCTGCATCCTAATAATTCCAAATGCAAGACTGCATATGAGGAAACTTCAGTGGTACCTAAAAAGTGTTTGGACTCAACATTGCCACAGCCTGGAAACCATGAATGTTATGTGGTTCAATCTTGCTTACATTCTTACTCACGGGTTCGGAGCCGAACATCGGCTCCGAATCGGCCAACTTATATTTTTCTAGCACAATGTCTCTAATTGGCTGGGCTAACCTGGTATCCCATGTTGCACCACTCCATAACCCCAGATCTCGTTTGCCGCTCATGTAGCTAGGACGTGGTCTCGCTTGGCTGTGGCTAAGTAGCTTTAAAACTTCTTTTTCTCACTGATAATTGTATTTTTTCTTCACAAAAGCTATTTTAATAGCTGATTGCTCTTGTTAACGTTTTTTGTGGTGTGAGTGTATTGTTTGTGGTATCTCTCTCTTCCTACGGGCTAGGCCTGTTTAAGTTAGAGGACCTAGTCCTCCCTCCGTTGTGTAGTTTGAGGAAAGCGTTTGTCCCTTGCTTCGGTGTGTGTCTCGTTAGTTGTGTCAGAATCGTTTAACTTAGAGATTCTTGTCGACTATTAGTGGTAGTTTCCCGCCTTAACCGTTTTGGCCTAAAGTCCTGTTTCTGTGGTTTTGTGTACTGTGGTTTTGCTATTAAGTCTAAGGATCAAAAAGAACACAAACCCTCCGGGTTTAAAAAGTGTTCTAAATGCAGCTAGAAGATGTCCATAACAGATGGACATGCCGTTTGTGTATACTGCCTGGGGGGCTACACATTTACAAGAGTCCTGTAGCTTTTGTCACGCTTTTAGCCCTAGGGTGCTACAGGAAAGAAAAAATAAACTTATACTGAAGGGTCTTATGCCTTTCTTTGAGGAGTCCATGTCCATCTGTTACATTTGCATTAGGAAGGTTTGTGGTCTGCACTGTAGTGGCAGAACAGGTAGCTTACATCCTAAGTTGGGAACTGCTGATTGAGGGCTCATTGTCTGTTATTCTAAAAGTGTATTAATTCTGGTTTAAGCACTTGGGCTTGAGGCCAGTTATTTTACATTAAGGAGGGTTCGTGTTCTGCACTCTTGTGGGAGGAGAGGCTGGACTCTGTCCTTCTGAGCTGGGAATTTCTGGTTAAAGCTTATAATGCCTGCATATTTGAACTGCTTCTTACTGAAATTGGTACACCTCGTTTGCTGTAGCATAGACTAGATCCAGGCCTGCTGAATCTAGCTTTATTTGTATGCTTGTTTGTTTATTTCCCTGAAACGCTAATTCCACCTAAAACGCGGCCTTTTAGCACTTCTGTGGATCCTTAGTGATATCTGCATTGCTTACTGTACTTATTTCCTTGTTTCACTTGAAAGAAAGTTACTGTTTGTCGTTGTTGCGTTTAAGATGTTCTTCGTTCCCCATTGCTGCAGTCCTTACTATTGGGTATAGTCCGCGTCCAGTCGGCCCGAATACCAGAGTATAAGGCTGACGTCGGTCAGGGCGCATTAGACTGACGTCAGTACGTCAGGGTACTAATGCGCATGACCGACGTCATATCCTCAGTCTTTTTTGCCGCATGGTCCGATGCAGAAGCAGTTTTGCGAGTGCAGGTTGGCGTTCTGAAATATTTCCGAAACCGGAGTTTCAGACCGAAACAGAGTTGGCTAAGTACCCCGTTGGGGAACATTTTGGTTTTTTCTTGCCTCAGTATTTAACCGGATGTCAGAAAAAGTGAATAACTGTATTTCTTGTGGGAAACAGATACCTCATAGGGATTACCATACCTTGTGTATACCTTGTTTAGGGCCTGAGCACGACGTTGTTGGTTGCCGCTCTTGTGCTAGGTTTAACAAACGCACTATTAAGAGGAGGTTAGACTGTGCCAGGTTAGTGTTTGGGAAGCGTTGCAATTATAAAATGCCGTCGGATGCTCCGACGCCCGCTTCGTCCAAGAAGCGCAAGGACAAAACAGCGAAGCCTCGGGTTGATGAACCGGCAGTCCCGGACGTCGGTTCTATAGAAGGCTCAGTGGAGCCAGAGGTTTTGCCAGGAGTTTCCATGGAGTCTCAGGCAGAAACTTTACTGTTACAGGATGTGCCTTCTCAGGAGGTAGGCCAGGCTGAGGGGGCTTCTCAGGTAACTGTTCTTCCCTCTCTTCCCAAGGTAGTTAGAGCCTCTCCTTCTGTTGCCAAAACTTTTTTGAGAGGTAGGCCTAGTTCAGCTTCAGTGGGGGCTTCTCCTAGCATGTCGGGTTCTGTACCTAAGAAACATATGCTTAAAATGGCAGAAGATTTGATTACTATGATTAGAGGTTCTATGCCCCGCCTGATAAGAGGCCTAGAGTGGAACCGAGTTTGATAGTTTTGAACAGTGTTCAGAGGCTGCAGAGTCTTCTGCGGAAGACTTGCAGGAGTATCCTACTTATTCTGATTCTGATGTGGATGATTCCACTCCTACAGCTTCTCCTCCTGAGGATTTCTCATTTTCAGAGACTCTGCATTCCATGAGGGAGCACTTTAAATGGGAAGGCCAGGATTACTCTGATTCCAGGAAAAGGCTTAGGGAATTCTTGTTTTACCCCAGCATAGGCCCTTAGCTATTCCTCCTGTGTTGAATGTGGTGGAAGATGTTTTGCAGAGGCTTCCCTGAATCCTGACTCTTTGCCTCCTGCTCCTGTTAAGCCTGATAGGTATTATAGGGTGCCCGAAGCTCATAAGTATTTGTTTAAGAGTCCTAGGGCGGACCCAGAAACTATTTCTCAAGGGCCTAAAGGTGTTAAGGCTTCTGTGGTTAAAAATCCTGTTCCCACTGATAAAGAGGCAAGGGCTTTGGATAGGTGGGGAAAGAAAGTGTATACTTCTTCCACTCTAGCCATGAGAGCGTTGAATTGTCAGTTTCACATGCTAAAATATCAGAATTATCTCCTTTCACAATTAAAATCTAAGGTGGATGCTTTGGCGGAAGGTATTGAGTGTAAAGAGTTGCTGGATTTGGTTCATGTGTCTGAACAAGTGGGTAAGCATTCTTTGCAATGTGGTTTTGATGCTGTTCAGGCCTCCTCGAGGGTGGCTGCTACTAGTTCTGTTCTTCGCAGGCATGCCTGGTTGAAGGATCAGAATTTAGCTGAGCATGTTAAGACATGGATTTTGGATGCTCATTTACAGTCTGATGTGTTGTTTGGATCGCTTGTGGAAGCAGTTTTAAAGAAAATGGAGGACAAAGCTAAGTCTATGCAAACTGTTAAAGATTTTTTGCAGGTGCAGCCACCGAAGTTTAGTAGAAATTGGCCTGCTAAGGGGTGGACATATCCTGCTTATGATTCCCAGTCTAGGGGTAGGTCTAGACGTGGTAGGGGCAGGGCTCAAGGTTCTTTTAGGCCTAGAACAGGGAGTTCACCTGCTCAGACTTCTGGTGAGGGCAGGGGTCAGTCCTTTCGTAAACAGACCCAATGACCTGTCTTTTCAGCTGCCAGTAGATTCTCGTCTGGCAGCTCCTTTGGGAGGAAGACTGTCTCTTTTCAAAGAAAATTGGGATTTAATTACTCAAGACAAATGGGTGTTGGATATCATTCACCACGGTTACAGATTTTATTTCCATACAATGCCCCTTTCAAAGGCATGCCAGACGTTCCTCCTCCACAAAGAAAGGAGGCTCACAAGCAAGTTTCTCAGTTACTCCAGATGGGGCCATTCAGCCAGTCCCTGTATCAGAAAGGGGCCTAGGATTTTATTCTCGCCTGTTCCTAGTACCAAAGAAGGGGAACACGTGGAGACCAATTTTGGATTTATCTCTCCTCAACACTTTTCTGGACATTCCCAAGTTCAAGATGTTGACGTTACAACAGCTTTTACCTCTGCTGGGCAAAGATCACTGGATGGTAACTTTAGATCTCAAGGAAGCTTACCTTCATGTGCCTATAAGGCTAAGTTGCAGGAAGTATCTGCGGTTTCGAGCTGGAAATTCTCATTATCAGTTCTCTGCATTGCCCTTTGGCTTATCTACTGCCCAGAGTATTCACAAAGGTTCTGGCTCCAGTGATAGCTTACTTCAGGCTTCAAGGAATTCAAATCTATCCTTACTTGGACGACTGCCTGATTCTGGCTCAAGAAAAGGAAGTCCTTCTACAGCATCTGGAATATGTTATAGCAGTGCTAAGATGCCTAGGGTATTCTGTGAACGAAATAAAGTCCAGTCTAGTACCCTCTCAAGACATGTGCTTTCTGGGTGTGAGACTGAATACAGCAGCCCAGATGGCCTTTTAACCCCGGACAAACAAAAGAGTCTGTCACTTTACTTCCATCAACTATCTCATCAGTCCGTGCTGACTGCAAGGACAGTCCTTCAAGCATTAGGGTTCATGGCATCTTGTATTCTGGTGCTTCCCAATGCCAAACTGCATATGAGGAAGCTACAATGGTATCTCAAAATGTATGGACACAGCACTGCCAGGATTTGGACACTGTCATTCCAATAATACCTTGCCTTCAAAAAGAATTTTTGTGGTGGGCTCAGGAATGTCACCTAAACAAGGGACTCTCTGTGCCCCGCCAGAGGCGAGTCAGATTTTAACGACAGATGCCTCGGACATTGCTTGGGAGCTCATCTAAATGGAAAGTGGATACAAGACAAGTGGCCTGCCAGACTACAGCATCTACATATCAACATGAAGGAGATGTTAGCAGTCCAGTTTGCATTAATGGCTTTCAAGGAGTTACTTCTTCCAGGGCAGGTGTTGATTCTAACAGACAACACAACTGTCATGTGGTACATCAACAAGCAAGGGGAACACATTCTTATCCTCTATGCAGGCAAGCAATGATTTTATGGGAGACTGCGCTAAGCTTGCAACTAACTCTTCAGGCAAGGTTTCTGCCGGAGCACAGAACTCCTTAGCAGATGTGTTAAGCAGACAAATCATGGATCCCCACGAGTGGAAACTGGATCTTCATGTATTTCAAAATTGACAGTGTCATGGGAACTCCAGACATAGATCTGTTCGCTTCTCCACTAAACCACCAGCTGCCACAGTATTGCACAAAGGGGTTTCATCACACAGCTTGGAAAGTGGATGCTCTGTCTTTCAGTTGGAAAAACCTTCATGTGTATGCCTTTCCTCCTCTGCCTCTTCTTCCAAAGGTACTATTAAAGGTCAGACAAGACAGGCCAAGGATGATTTTGATAGCTCCAGATTGGCCTCGGCAACACTGGTACCCACTACTACGGAGTCTGGTAAGGAAGCCTCCATGGCCTTTACCTCTGATTCCTCATCTGTTATCTCAGAAGGATGGTCATCTGCTCAATGTCAAGCTTCACTCTCTTCATCTAACAGCCTGGCATATTCTGTGTTGAAACACAGCAGGTCTCAACTTCCTCAACAAGTTTTAAATGTGATTATGGAAGCTAGAAGACCTAGTACAAGGAAAGTGTACGCAGAAAAATGGAAGAGATTTTTATTTTGGAGTACAGCAAAGAATTTGCAGGTTTCTGAGCCTAATTTGAGTGTGGCTCTTCAATATCTCACTGAGTTATTGGACAAAGGTTTGTCCTTCTCTTCCATTAAGATTCATGCTGCAGCAATTTCAGCTCACTATGATTGTGACCCACCATTGTTTTCGCATCCTTTGTTCAAGCAGTTTCTTAGAGGGGCAAAGAATATAAGACCCCCACGTAGAGCTCCTACTCCTGCTTGGGATCTCAATTTTGTGTTGGAAAAACTTACTCTACAACCTTTTGAGCCTGCGCCTACTGCTGAATTGAAATACTTGTCATGGAAGACTGCTTTTCTGTTGGCTATTACTTCTGCAAGAAGGGTGTCTGAGTTGCAGGCCCTTATGGCAGTAGAGCCATTTTGATTTTCCATAAGGATAGGGTATCATTACGCACTAATCCTTCCTTTATGCCTAAGGTGGTTTCTAGTGTGGCTTTAAACCAAATTATTCATTTGCCTACTTTTTATGCAGACCCCAAAATAAAGGGGAAAAGATTTTGCACACTTTAGATGTACACAGGCAATTGCGTTATTATTTAAGCAGGACTAAGGATTTCAGGCAGTCTCAGCAGTTGTTTGTTTCTTTTGCTTTGAGTTCACAGGGCAAGCCTGTGTCAAAACAAACTATTTCTAGGTGGATTGGCTTTTGCATTGCATTTTGTTATTCCCATCATGGCAAGGAGATTCCAGCTGGGATTAGGCCTCATTCCACTAGGGCTACTGCCACTTCAACAGCATTTCTAAGGGGTGGCAACTAAGGATATTTTGGAAGCAGCTACTTGGAGTTCAGTGCATACTTTCTCTAAGCATTATCACCTTCCTATCTACTCTAAGTCTAGGGCTGGTTTTGCCACAGCTGTTTTGCAAGGCATGTTGTCAGCTCCTGCTTCTTTATGATTTGCCAGCCTCCCTTACCTCTGCTTTGGGATTCTACCCAATAGTAAGGACTGCAGCAATGGGGAGCGAAGAACATAGTACAGTTTTGTACCTACCATAAATGTAGATGTTCGAGGATCCCCATTGCTGCAGTCCAATTCACCCTCCCTCCTCTCCCTCTGTGTTTAGGGGTGGTTGTGTAGGTGAGGTTACATGCTTATATTTTTGTATATATTCTTGTATATATTGTACATATTTTTGGTGCAGGTATTTTGGGCCTTGTCTTTTTAGGGTCTTCTGACATCTGGGGCAAGAAAAGACTGAGGATATGACGTCGGTCATGCGCATTAGTACCCTGACGTACTGACGTCAGTCTAATGCGCCCTGACCGACGTCAGCCTTATACTCTGGTATTCGGGCCGACTGGACGCGGACTATACCCAATAGTAAGGACTGCAGCAATGGGGATCCTCGAACATCTACATTTATGGTAGGTACAAAACTGTACTTTACCTGTAACACATTGCATTTAAGTTACCTGGCACTTGCTCACTAAAGCAATTATATAATTCAGCTCTAAAAAATTAAAAGCACTACACCCTCACAAACTCCCCTTGAGTACCTTGTTCCCCATTGGCCCTTTTTTCAATTATAAAGGAATTCCCAATACTATTCTAGCATGTCCCAAAGGTCAGTTGTCAATCTCCTCTCCGGTCCAGCTGGTGAATCTGGGAATCTTGAGGCAATGTTACAACTGCCTCATGTACACAGACAACACTCTCCTCCTCCCAACAAATTCCAACACATGTGAGAGATGCAACCATATAGCCAAACTGGAGGCTAAGCTCTCTCAACTCAGTACTGGCGTAACCAGTCAGGAGGAGAAGGAAACCACACTCACTACAATTCCAGTCTCACATAGACCTACCACGACAACAAACCAAACGCATAAACACACAAAAACATACTCGGAGGCTCTAAATAAAAATCTGCCTAAGCAGCAGAGACCTCCAAAGCAGACACCCAAGCAAGCGCTACCCCAAAACAAAACACATGCAACACATAGTTCACAAAGCCAGTGTGCCGAACAGTCACAGCCCTTAAGGCTAAACACACCTGATACACTTGTAATAGGTGACTCTGTCGTCAGGCACACTGACGTCCCGCTCACCAGGCTGAACAAGGAGAAGGTCACGGTGAGCTGCCTGTCGGGCGCTAGGATCCGCCACATAACACAAGCACTCAGGTCACTCCAAGGCAAGTACAAATATGACTCAGTCATTGTCCATGCTGGTGTGAATGACCTGAGACGTACCTCCCTGGACTACATGAAAAGAGACGTAGAGGAGCTCTCTGAGCATGTAGCCCAGGCCGGTATGACCCTGACCTTGAGTAGCATCTTACCCTCACCAAGAATGATGCCACAATATGAAGACAAGATGATCAATTTCAACAATTGGCTTGTGTTGGTGTCATTCAAAGGGGATCCAATGCGTGTCAGCCTGGGATGACATGCTCGACAAGCCACGATGCTTCGCTAGGGACGGCTTGCACCTGTCATCCCTGGGCTTTCAGATATTGGCAAAGGCTCTTGCTACCCCCATAGTGCCTTTTTTAGGTAAGGCTCAAAAGACAAACCCACCTCCATAGGTATCACAAGGGATAAGAAACTGAGTAATGCTACTCAACGCCAGAAGTCTAAACCTCAAGATGCACGCACTCGAAACTCTCCTTAGCATGGAGAACATCGATATCTGTGCAGTAACAGAAACCTGGTTCAAGGCTCCCGAGAGCACCCCAGCACTACCAGGTTATACCTCATACCATGCTTTTCGGCCCCAAAACTTGGACTGAACCACAAAAGGAGGGGGAGTATCAATATTCGTCAGATGCCCACACCTCCAGGTTGGTGGCACAGCACGAAGCATCAGAGACTATCCATGTGCAACTAACTGTGGGTAAAACTGCCTTCCAGTTTATAGCCTGCTACAGACCACCCTCCCAAACACAGGAACCCCACTTGGCCTTCCTGAGAATACTGGAAAATATGAAGGTCTCTCCAAACACCATTATATTGGGCGACTTCAACTACCCAAACGTAGACTGGGAGCATTACTCTAGCTCCAACACCCTAGCCCAAAGGTTCCTAGAATTTATAAACTCAAATGCTATGGAACAACTTGTTACCACTCCCACAAGAGGGGAAAACATACTGGACCTGATCATCACCAACATGGGGACACTATGCTCCAGACCAGAAGTGTATCCCTCACTGGTAAGATCAGACCATAAACTAATCTCACTGGATATTCACATACCGACCCCACCCCCTGCCCAGAAAACCACAGTGAAAAACTTCTCTAAAGCAAATTTCACACTCCTCAAACCGAGGCGAAATCCTTCAAAGCCCCCAGGCCTGTGGAAAATACGGCCCAGACCGCAGAATCCTTTATAAACGCATTCTATGAACACCTTCAGGAATGCATGGATCATGCAATCCCAAGTAAAACCAAGACCCAATCCTCCAAAGGCAGACGTCCTGTCTGGTGGACCCCAGCCATAAACAAACTATACAATAAAAGGAGGAAGCTACTACATGATAGAGAAAAATCCCAAAAAGGGAAGGCATCTCTGATCAGTATTAGCAAAAAAACTACGGGCACTCATAAAATCGTCTAAGGCCAGCTTCGAGAGAAAAATTGCCCAGGACACTTAAGGATAATCACAAGGCTTTCTTTAGTTATGTTAGGAACCTGGGTGGGAATTCCCAGATATGCTCAGAATTAGTCCAAAATTACAAAAAATACACTGAGCCCACAGACATTGCCAACATCCTAGCTGACCGGTTCAGTGCAAACTTCTCCCCCCTCTCCCCACCAAAAGGGCAAATATCTATCCCAACAGAGTGCTGCCCCCCTGACATCTCAGATGCTCAGGTAAGACCTCTCCAAAGCAAAAAACACAGCATCAATGGGACCAGATGGTCTCCCGGGCTGCGTCCTACATGAACTCCAAGAAGAGCTAAACCCAAACATAAAACTACTGTTCAATCTTAGCCTTACTACAGGATATGTACCCAAAGAGTGGCGTACAGCAACAGTGGTCCCTCTCCACAAAGGTGGTGCCTCAACGGATCCTGGAAACTATCGCCCATAAGCCTGACTAGCTTGGTCTGCAAAGCTATGGAAAGGATCATCATGGACCTCATAAATAAAGATATTGGGGACCTACAGACACTGGATCCTACCCAGTTTGGCTTTAAGGGCAGATCCTGCCTCTTAAACCTGGTCGATTTCTTTGAAACAGTCACCAAGGCCATTGATGAGGGGAAGGTGGTCCACACAGCCTACCTGGACCTCGCAAAAGCCTTCGATACAATACCCCACTCGGGCATTATAGATAAGCTCACAAGCTTAAATATAAACCCCTGTGTCACTAGATGGGTTGCAAACTGGCTCAAGGACAGAACCCACATGGTTAGAATTGCTGGAGCCATGTCAGACTCCAAACCAGTTACAAGTGGCGTCCCACAAGGCTCATTCCTGGGACCTCTCTTGTTCGGTATATATTTCTCGGCGGTACAGGCCAACACGGAAGGACTATGGCTGACCAAGTTCGCAGATGACTGCAAACTGGGCGCCATAATCAACTCTCCAGCCGACGCAAGCATCCTCCAAAAGGGCCTCATAGAAACAGACAACTGGTGCCAGAGCCATGGCCTCAAGCTAAACGCCAAAAAGTGTATAGTCATCCCCTTTGGCAAAAGCAAAGTGCCCACAAATTACCACATAGGTGGTAATCCATTAAGTACAGAAGTCATTAGGGACCCAAGTTGATAGCAATCTCTCATTTGACAACCACGTGGCCAACGTGGTTAGAAAAACATTTTATATAGCCCACCTAATCATGAAGGGATTCACATCTAGATCAGGGGAGGTCATCGTACCTCTTTACTCATCCCTCATCAGGCCCATAATTGAGTACAATGCCCCTTTTGGGATGTACCTTACCAGACACCTGCAACAACTGGAAAGACCCCAAAAGTACATCAAGAGGATCAAAGGGCTCAAACAGATGCCATATGCTGCCCAGTTAAAGAAACTCCAGCTCTACTCAGTGGCATACCGCCTGCTCAGAGGCGATCTGTGCCTGACATATAAAGCCATGTCCAACCCGGAATTAATGGACATGCTGCACCTCAGAAAATCCAAATCCCATCGAGCTACGCGCTCGAGAGACTTGAACCTCAGCACTGAAATAAATAGGACATGCTGGAGGGACAGATTCATAACCCAGAGGCTCCCTTCACTCTGGAATAAAATCCCAGTCCAGGTTAGGCAGAGTCCCACATTGACTCTCTTCAAGAGGAATCTTGATGAGTGGATGGGAGATTGTAGGTTTACCCCGGCTATTACTTCTGTGTCACTGTTAGACAGAGGCACAGTATACTAACCTCAAAAAAAGGCATAGCAAAATTAATTTAAAATGGGTGGCGAAAGCCAAACACACTCTGGCTAGGCTTATAAATGCCGTAGGGCAGATAGCCTAGTATGAACCTATGAGTCCTTGGACTATTCCTCTGGTTCACAGACTAAAACCAAGACTTTTAAGGCTAAGAAAAGATCTCCGGCTCCATCTGTTTCATCGGAGCCACCGGAGAAGACTACCAAATTGGATTTTACCTCCTCTGCTCCCTTGTCCTCGGGGCCACAGGAGGTAACTGTGATTCTTGAATCTGCCTCAGCTCCTATCCTGTTAGAGCCCATTCGGAGTCGGTCTCCTAGTGTCAGACAAGGATGTCCAGGTAGATCAGTCACCTTCTCTCTCCTCCAAATCCTCCAGAGACTCTGATTTGGATGTGGATGGGGTGGTCCAGAGGCTCCTGCAGTCGCCGGTTTTGGCAAAATTATTTTCGGCTCCGACCCAGTCTGCTCCGGAGCCAGTCCCAATGAGTGCACCCATGTTTCCTCCTCCGAGCACCTCCTTGTCTTCTGAGCCGGAGTGTTCTGCCAGCTCCGATACCTCTTAAGGCTTTATCGGTGCAGACGTCTGCTCCGTCCTCTGGTTTCAGAACCCGGGTTTCCTGTGTCTGGCCCGAGGGGGATACTTCGGGACTTTTTTCGGTTCCGAGCCTCCCTTTTGGCGCTTCGGCTTGGGGAACTTCGGTACTGATCTTGGCCTCGGAGGTTGGTCGATCCTCTGATTCGGGGGGACCTGCCTTCGAGGCCATGAGGAGCGCACTAGCCAGATCCTCAGTGACATCACCCGGATCGGTCATTCCATCCCCTTCCACTCTGGCGAGAGCCTCTGATGTCCCCCTATCTGTTGATGGCGGAGCCCCAAGGTCTGGGGATCCCCAACCTTCTGAGGGCCCCTCAGTCTGTGCCTAAGGAGCCCCCAAGAAAGAAGTTGTGCAAGAGGAAGCACAGGGACTCCCAGGATGAGTCCCTCACCTCTGATACTGACCTTGAGGAGTCAGAGGGGGTCCCCCAAGTCATCCTCCGATGTCTTTCTCCGACATCCTGGAGATTTTGAGGCAGAGAGGCAGCTGGTCGTCCAAAACCCCCGCTGAGGAGTTTGTATTCCTCAAGGCCTTTGGGGCTCAACCCTCCGCTTCCTGGGTGTCTCCACCCTTCGATGAGCTAGATTTGATCTGTCGAAGGGCGTGGGGGACTCCTGACTCGGTGGAACCTGTACCAAGACGCCCTAATAAATTTCTTTCAGCTCCCCCTGGGAAAGAGTTCCTGTCCAAAGGGGTTTCTGTGGATGCCATGGTGGTGGCGGCGGCCACTCAAGCAGGAAGTAGCAGAGTCTTCTTCCTCCATCCATCCTTCTAACAAGGAGTCCAGGAGTATAGATCGGTACAGGAAGCGTACCCTCTCTTCAGCGATCTTTACACTTCGGTCTCTGAACTATCTTTGTCATTTTACTCTGCTCCAGAGAGATCTCCTTAAAGAGTTGGGAGATACTCTAACGGGTAACGTACCTGAGGTGTTAACACACAGTTAACGCCCAGTTGTCTACTCTTGGCTCGATTGTCAACTCGTCCATGAGGCTCATATCTTATGCAGCCGAGGGGGCGAGCAGGGCAGCTAGCACAAGTGTAGGCCTTAGGAGGCAAGCCTGGATGCGCTTGTGTCATTTCGTGGAGGCCTTCATGTCTTCCTTCACTGACGCCCCCTTTGATGGGTCCTCACTCTTTGGGACCAAAGTGAATGACACCCTCACCAGATGCGCGCAAGAGGGAAAGACCCTGTCTGCCGTAGGGATCTGTTTTTCCCTCCCATCTAGGCCTTACCCCAAGGCTCAGAGTGGAGAAAAGATGTGGTTCAAAAAGTCACAGAAGTCTTTCCCTGCCGGTCAATGTGAGTCCCCCTCCAGAGGCAGAGGAGGGGGTGGCTATTCTGGGAGCCGCCGCCCTAGGGGCAGAGGAGGCCCTCGCAATTCCGGAGACTGATTCCTTTCGTGGACCTTCCTATCATCGTCCCTGATGTATTGCCCGACAGTGCTGTTCCAGAGCCAGTCTGGGGCCACATTTCGTTGTACCCAGAAGCCTAGGCAAGTATCACTCAGGATCGATGGGTGCTTCGTATAATTACAGGAGGTTATTACATCCCCTTATTTTCAGACCCTCCTCCACCAAAGAGAATCCCAGACGTTCCACCCAGTCAAAGGGGATCACGCAACACTAGAAATTTCAAAGTTGTTGGAAAAAGGAGTCATCCAACCTGTCCCCTCAGACCAGATCGGATTAGGGATTTACTCTACTTTTTCTTGCCGAAAAAAACAGGGGACCTGAGACCCATCTTGGATCTCAGCCTACTGAATCGATACGTTCTAAAGTCTAAGTTCCGAATGGTCACCCTTCAGTCTCTTTTTCTGTTTCTGGGAAAAGAAGTATGGATGTGCTCCATCGATCTCAAGGATGCTTACTACCATATCAAAATGGACAGGGCATCCAGGAGTCACTAAGCTTCCGGCTGGGAGCCAGTCATTTCCAGTTTCGTGCCGTGCCCTTTGGCCTCACCACAGCCCCCAGTGTGTTCAAGTGTTTGGCAGTGGTGACAGCTCACCTGAGACGTCAAGGATTCCAAGTGTTTCCATACCTGGGCTACTGGCTCCTCATCGCCCCCACCAGGCATCTTTTCATTAAGGCCAGGGAAAAGACCTTTGCCCTTTGTCATCAACTAGGAATCACCTTGAAGTGGGGAAAGTCTGCCTTGCTGCCCTCACAGCGTGTCACATTTATAGGCGCAGCGCTAGACACCATTCATATGCGGGCGTTCCTGCCTTGAGAAAGGATAGAGGTGTTGCAGGGTCAGGTTCGTGCGTTACTACCCCTCAAAAAGGTTCAGGCCAGATCGGTCCTACAGCTCCTGGGATCCATGGCAGCCACCATTGTTAGTGCCCCTAGCCAGATTACACATGAGACTTCTGCAGTGTCTCCTCTCTGCCCAATGGTCCTTTTAGAAACTTCCCCTGTCCCATTTGATCCTACTCGCCAATCGGTGCGAACAGGACCTCTGTTGGTGGCTGCGTTCCACCAACTTGAACAAAGAAATCCCTTTATTCCTATGACTCCGGCTGCCACGGTGACCACGGATGCCTCCCAGATAGGGTGGGGGGGGGCATTATCTTGGCAGGACGGTCCAAGGCACCTGGCAGGATCACGAGGTACATCTGCACATCAACGTTCTAGAGAGGAGAGAGCGGTGTTACTGGCGTTGCAAGCACTGCAGAGCTCTCTTCCCCTAGGAATGATTGCAATTCACTCAGACAACATGTCTGTGGTGTGGTACCTGAACAAGGAAGGGGGAACCAGGTCTTACCCCCTATGCAGAGAGGCCATGCGAGTGTGGCAGTGGGCAGTGTCTTCCCGACGGTTCCTAGTGGCAACGCACATTCCGGGAAAGGCCAATGTGATAGCAGACAGGCTGAGCAGATCTATTCTGATGCCTTACGAGTGGTCCCTGAACCGCTGAGTTGCGGAACAGATTTTCAACAGGTGGGGTCAGCCTTGCTGCGACCTTTTTGCCAATCCCCACATTACCAAGTGCAGCAACTACTACACTCTGATCCACCCACAGGGGGAGTCACCCAGGGATGCTCTAGTCCACGATTGACCTCCCGGTCTGCTCTATGCTTTCCCTCAGTTTCCTCTGCTACCAAGAGTGATCCAGAAAGCCATTTCCTCAGGAAGCAAGATGATTCTAATTGCCCCACACTGGCCTCGCCAAGTCTGGTTCTCCTTTCTTCATCAGTATGCAGTAGACAGTCCTTGAACTCTGGACCCAGCACCAGACCTACTGACACATGGGTCAGTCCCATCCCTCCCTGCGGACCCTCAGGTTGATAGCCTGGCTACTCCACTTCCATCTTTAGTCAGACTTTGTTTTTCACCTTGGGTAGTACACATTTTATCTTCTCATAAATCTTCTACCAGGGAGATTTACTCCAGCAAGTGGAGAAGATTTTTGTTTTGGGCTCAGGCCAAGGGACTGAATCCTTTCACAGCCCTCATCCCTGCTGTCTTAGATTTTTTATCCACACTTTTTCAGCAGGGTTCTGCTCCTGCTACCATTAAGGTTCAGCTGGCCGCTATTTCTAATTTTCATACCTCTTACGAACCTTCTCTCATGGCTCATAAGCTATGCAAGGCCTTTTTGAGGGGCACCTTGTTGTTTCGGCCTCCTGTGTCAGACCCCATCATGCCATGGGATTTAAATTTTGTTACAGGCCCTGATGTAATCACCTTTTGAACCAGCTGCCACCTGTGAATTAAAATTTCTGTCTTGGAAGGCTGCATTCTTAATAGCTATCACATCATCCAGACGGGTGTCTGAGATTCAAGCGTTGTCCATCAAATCCCTGTATTTAATATTTCATAAGGACAGTGTTTCCTTGAGACCTAATCCGTCCTGCTTTCCGAAGGTAACCTCTGCAGTCCATTGAGCTGCCAGTTTTCTTTCCTGAATTTTCCAACAAGGCGGAGTTTAAGTTTCATCAATTGGACGTACGAAGGCAGCTTCGTTTTTACTTACACAGGACAAAACCTCTTTGTAAGTCTGACCAACTCTGTGTCCTTCTCAGAAAATAGAACCGGTTCCCCTGTTTCTAAGATTACAATTTCCAGATGGATTTCTGACTGCATCTACGTTTACTCATCAACAGGCAGAGCATTACCGTTCCCCGTCAAGCCTCACTCCACCAGGGCTGTTTCCGCTTCAGTAGCTTATCATTCCAGACTACCCTTGGATGAAATTTGTGCTGCGGTCACGTGGGCTTCTCCCCCACACCTTCATTACTCATTACAAATTAGACATGGCTTCTAGGGGCCGGGCTTCCTTTGGTTCCACTGTTGTCAGGAGCGTCTTCCATTGAGCCTCCCAGGGTAGAGGTGCTGGGGACGCTCTCCCGTGAGTAAGAATGTAGGCGAGATTGGACCACATAACATCTACAAGTTATGTACTCACCATAACGCTTGATGTATGTGGTCCATCTTGCCTCAAATTCTTATGTTCCCTCCCACCTTCCCCCCTCCTGGAGGATTTGGAGGCGACATTTGTCTTCAGTACCCTTCGGTATTGGTTATTTTTTCTTTGCTGCCCTGGTTAGTGTTCTGCTCTTCTGAACTGTGGTTGTGCATGAGGTGTGACTATGAGCTGCTGCAAACTAGACCTGGGGTTATGGACCGGTGCAACATGGGATACCAGGTTAGCCCAGCCAATTAGAGACTTTGTGCTAGAAAAATATAAGTTGGCCGAGTTGGAGCCGATGTTCGGCTCCGAACCCGTGAGTAATAATGTGAGGCGAGGTGGACCACATATATAAAGCGTTTATAGTGAGTACATAACTTGTAGATGTTCTTCATCTCACATTGCTGCAGTCCTTACTTATGGGTAGTCCGCTGTCCTCGGTCGGCCCGAATACCAAAGTATTAGGCTGACGTCGGTCATGGGCGCCTAGATCTGACATCAGAGCGTCAGGGTATAAAGGCGCATGACCGACGTCATATCCTCAGTCTTTTTTGCCGCGTGGTCCGATGCAGAAGCAGCGTTGCAAGTTCCGTTCGGTGTTCTGAAATTTTTCGTTTTCGGAGTTTCAGACAGATACCAAGTTGGGCTAAGTACCCCGTTGGGGAATATTTTTGTTTTTTCTTGCCTCAGTTACTTACCGGATGTCAGAAAGTGAATAATTGTATTTCTTGTGGGAAACAGATACCGCATAGGGATTACCACTCGCTTTGTATTCCTTGTTTGGGACCGGAGCACGACGTAGTCGGGTGTCAGTTTTGTGCTAGGTTTAATAAGCGCACTATAAAACCGAGGTTAGATTGCGCTAGGTTAGTCTTTGGCAAGAGGTGTAATTATAATATGCCGTCGGATGTTCCGACGCCCGCTTCTACTAAGAAGCGCAAAGACAAATCTTTAAAGCCTAGGCAGGATGATTCGTCCGTTTCGGACGCTGGACCTTTAGAAGCTACAGCTGAACAGGTGGATCCGGCTGAAGTTTCTGTTGAGTCCCAGGGGGAAACTTTGATTTTACAGAATGTGGCCTCTCAGGAGGCAGGTCAGGCTGAAGGGGCCTCTCAGGTTACTATTCTCCCTTCTATGCCTAAGGTGGTTAGGCCTTCTGCTACTGTTTCTAAGGGCAGGTCTAACTTGCCTACCTCTGGTGTCAGTTCTGGTTCTTCAGGGTCTGTGCCTAAAAAGCACATGCTTAAAATGGCAGAGGATTTGATTACTTTAATTAGAGGTTCTATGCCCCCTCCTAAGAGGCCCAGGATGGAGCCAGAGTTGGAAAGTTTGGAGCAGGCCTCAGATGATTCAGAGTCTTCTGCTGAAGACATTCAAGATTTCCCTCCTTATTCTGATTCTGATGCAGAGGATTCCACTCCTTCTGCTTCACCTCCAGAGGATTTTTCATTTTCAGAAACTCTGCATTCCATGAGGGAGCATTTTAAGTGGGAGGGACAGGATTACTCTGATTCACGAAAGAGACTTAGGGAGTTCTTGTTTTTACCACAGCATAGACCCTTAGCTATACCTCCGGTTTTGGATGTTGTTTCAGATGTTTTCTCGGAAGCTTCCCTTAATCCAGATTCTGTGCCTCCTGCTCCAGTTAAACCGGACAGGTATTACAGGGTGCCTGAGGCTCATAAATATCTGTATAAGAGTCCTCGGGCGGACCCAGAAACTATTAGTCAGGGGCCTAAGGGTGTTAGAGCCTCTGTTGTTAAGAATCCGGTTCCTCTGGATAAGGAAGCTAGAGCTTTGGATAGATGGGGTAAGAAAGTGTATACCTCTTCTACTTTAGCAACGAGAGCTTTGAACTGCCAGTTTCATATGTTGAAGTATCAGAATTTCCTCCTTTCTCAGCTAAGATCTAAAGTGGATGCTTTGGCAGAGGGCATAGAGTGTAAAGAATTGCAGGATTTAGTGCATGTTTCTGAACAGGTGGGTAAGCACTCTTTGCAATGTGGTTTTGATGCTTTACAGGCTTCTTCTAGGGTGGCTGCCTCTGGTTCAGTTATTTGTAGGCACGCCTGGCTTAAGGATCAGAATTTGTCTGAGCATGTTAAGTCTAGAATTCTGGATGCCCCTTTACAGTCTGAAGTTTTGTTTGGTCCTCCTGTGGAGTCAGTCTTAAAGAAAATGGAAGACAAGGCTAAGTCTATGCAGACTGTTAAAGATTTTTTGCAGGTACAACCTCCAAAGTTTAGTAGAAATTGGTCTACTTAAGGGGTGGACGTACCCTTCTTCTGATTCTCAGTCTAGGGGTAGGTCTAGGCGTGGTAGGGGCAGAGCTCAGAGTACCTTCAGGCCGAGACAATGGAGTTTGCCTGCTCAATCTGCTGGTGAGGGCAGGGGCCAGTCCTTTCGTAAACAGGCCCAATGACCTGCATTTTCAGCTGTCAGATTCTTCTTGCCTGGCAGCTCCTTTGGGAGGAAAGTTGGCTCTTTTCAAGCAAAATTGGCATTTAGTCACCCAGGACAAATGGGTATTGGACATTATAAACCGAGGTTACAAGTTCTATTCCCATACCATGCCTCCTTTCAAAGGCATGCCAGACGTCCCTCCTCGGCAAAGGATAGAGGCTCACAGACAAATTTCTTTACTTCTTCAAATAGGAGCTATACAGCCGGTTCCTCTGTCAGAAATGGGCCTAGGATTTTATTCTCGCCTGTTTCTAGTTCCGAAGAAAGGGAACACGTGGAGACCAATTTTGGATTTATCTATCCTCAACACTTACCTGGACATTCCAAAGTTCAAGATGCTGACTTTACAACAACTTTTACCTCTGTTGGGAAAAGATCACTGGATGGTTACTCTGGATCTCAAAGAGGCTTACCTTCATGTTCCTATCAGGCCCAGTTGCAGGAGGTACCTGCGTTTTCGGGCTGGGACTTTACATTATCAGTTCTCTGCATTGCCCTTTGGCTTATTTATTGCGCCCAGATTGTTCACAAAGGTTCTGGCTCCAGTGATAGCATTTTTCAGACTAAGAGGAATACAGATTTATCCTTATTTGGACGACTGCCTGATTATTGCACAAGAAAAGGACGAACTTCATCATCTACAGTATGTGATGGCAGTGTTAAGATGCCTAGGGTATTCTGTGAACGAAACAAAGTCCAGTCTAGTAACCTCTCAGGACATGTGCTTTCTGGGTGTGAGACTGAATACAGCTTCCCAGATGGCCTTTTTGACCCCGGACAAACAAAGAACCTATCTCTTTATTTCCATCAAATGTCTCTACGGTCCAGGCTGACTGCAAGGACAGTCCTTCAAGCCTTGGGGTTCATGGCATCTTGTATTCTGGTGCTTCCCAATGCCAAATTGCATATGAGGAAGCTTCAATGGTATCTCAAAAATGTATGGACACAGCACTGCCAAGATCTAGACACTGTCATTCAGATAATACCTTGCATTCAGAAGGAGTTTTTGTGGTGGGCTCAGGAATGTCACCTAAACAAGGGACTCTCTGTGACCCGGCCAGAGGAGAGTCAGATTCTAACGACAGATGCCTCGGACAAGGCTTGGGGAGCACACCTCAATGGAAAATGGGTGCAAAACACGTGGCCTGTCAAACTCCAACATTTGCATATCAACCTGAAGGAAATGTTAGCAGTCCAGTTTGCATTGATGGCTTTCAAAGATTTACTTCACCCAGGGCAGGTGTTGATTCAAACAGACAACACTACTGTCAATGTGGTACATCAACAAGCAGGGGGGAACCCATTCTTACCCTCTTTGCAGGCAAGCGATAATTCTGTGGGAAACTGCTCTCACTCTACACCTCAATCTTCAGGCAAGGTTTCTACCAGGAGCACAGAACTCCTTACCAGATGTATTGAGCAGACAAATAGTGGATCCTCATGAGTGGAAATTGGATCCTCATGTATTTCAACAGTTGACAGTGTTATGGGGAACTCCAGACATAGATCTGTTCGCTTCTCCACTAAATTACCAGTTGCCAAAGTTTTGCACAAAAATGTTTCATCACACAGCTTGGAAGGTGGACGCTCTATCATTCAGTTGGAACAATCTGCATGTATGTGCCTTTCCACCTCTGCCTCTTCTTCCCAAGGTACTTTTGAAGGCCAGACAAGACAAGCCAACCATGATTTTGATAGCACCGGATTGGCCTCTACAACACTGGTACCCACTACTGAGGAGTTTAGTACGAGAACCTCCATGGCCTCTGCCTTTGATTCCGCACCTTTTGTCTCAAGAGGACAGTCACTTCCTCAATGTCAAGATTCAGTCTCTGCATCTAACAGCCTGGCATATTCTGTTTTAGACTCTGGATGGTCTCAGCTTCCACAACAAGTTTTGAATGTTATTTTGGAGGCCAGGAGGCCTAGTACCAGGAAGGTTTACGCTGATAAATGGAGGAGATTTTTTATTTGGAGCAAAGGAAAGGACTTTGATGTCTCCAAACCTGATTTAAGTGTTGCTCTTCAATATCTTACTGAGTTATTGGACAAGGGTTTGTCTTTCTCCTCAAAGGTCCATGCTGCAGCCATTTCTGCTCACTATGATTGTGACCCTCCTTTATTCTCTCATCCTTGGTTTAAGCAATTTCTTAGTGGGGCAAAGAATATAAGACCCCCACGTAGAGCTCCTACTCCTGCTTGGGATCTCAATTTTGTGTTGGAAAAACTTACTCTACAACCTTTTGAGCCTGCAGCTACTGCCGAGTTAAAGTATTTGTCATGGAAAACTGCTTTTTTGTTGGCCATTACCTCTGCAAGAAGGGTTTCTGAATTACAGGCCCTCATGGCAGTGGAGCCTTTCCTGATTTTTCATAAGGATAGGGTATCTTTGCGTACTAACCCTTCCTTTATGCCTAAAGTGGTTTCTAGTGTGGCCTTAAATCAAACTATTCATTTGCCTACTTTTTATGCAAACCCCCAAAATAAAGGCGAGAAAATTTTGCATACTTTGGATATTCACAGGCAGTTGCGTTATTATTTGAGCAGAACCAAGGAGTTCAGGCAGTCTCAGCAATTGTTTGTTTCTTTTGCTTTGGGTTCACAGGGTAAACCTGTTTCAAAACAAACTATTTCCAAATGGATTGGGTTTTGTATTTTTCTGTTATTCCCATCATGGTAAGGAGATTCCTGCTGGAATCAGGCCTCATTCCACTAGGGCTACTGCTACTTCTACGGCCTTTCTAAGGGCGGTAGCTACAAAAGACATTTTGGAGGCAGCTACTTGGAGTTCAGTGCATACCTTTTCTAAACATTACCACCTTCCTCTTTATTCTAAGTCTAGGGCTGGATTTGCCACTGCTATTTTACAGGGCATTTTAGCGGCCCCTAATGCTTTATGATTTTTACCATCCTCCCTTTCCCGTTGCTTTGGGATTCTACCCATAAGTAAGGACTGCAGCAATGTGAGATGAAGAACATAGTACAGTTTTGTACCTACCATAAATGTAGATGTTCGAAGATCCACATTGCTGCAGTCCAATTTACCCTCCCTCCTTCCCCACTGTAGTTTGACTTGGTGCTATGCTTTAGGTGATGGTTGTTGTTGGGAGGTATTCTGTTTTTGGCTGTGGCCTTTCTGGTTTGGCCTTCTGACATCTGGGGCAAGAAAAGACTGAGGATATGACGTCGGTCATGCGCCTTTATACCCTGACGTTCTGATGTCAGATCTAGGCGCCCATGACCGACGTCAGCCTAATACTTTGGTATTCGGGCCGACCGAGGACAGCGGACTACCCATAAGTAAGGACTGCAGCAATGTGGATCTTCGAACATCTACATTTATGGTAGGTACAAAACTGTACTTTAACTCCTCCCTGCCTACAACAGGAGTTTCGATAGTGGGCAAAGGCTAGTCACCAGAACAAGGGACAGCCATTCACATTACCCCCAGCCAGGCAGACACTAACAGCGGATGCATCAGATTATGCCTGGGGGGCCCACATGGCAGGAAGATGCATTCAGGGCACATGGACCTCAAACCAAATGCATCTACATATTAATCAAAAAGAGATGCTAGCTGTTCAAAATGCCCTGACAGCCTTCAAGGACCTACTTCAACCATTACAACTGCTGATAGACAGACAACACCATGGTCATGTGGTACATAAACAAGCAGGGGGGGGCACACATTCTTACTCCCTTTGCAGACTAGCTATGACATTGTGGGAAAGCTTTGACTTACCAAGTACATTTGCAAGCACAATTCCTTCCAGGAAAGGAAAACCTCATGGATCCCCACGAGTGGCAGCTTGGATCCGCAAGTCTTCAGCATAACAAGGAAATGGGGCTGCCCGGACATAGACCTATTTGCCTCCCTTCACAACTACCAACTAAAAAGATTCTGCACAAGGGCTTATCACAGACGAGCATGGAAAGTGGACGCCCTAACTTTCAGCTGGAAAAACCTATCAGTATATGCCTTCCCTCCACTGCCTCTCCTCCCCAAGGTACTCCTAAAGGTCAGACAGGAGAAACCAGAGATGATGCTGATTGGCCCCACCAGTACTGGTATCCAATCCTAAGGAACTTGTCTTGTTACCCAGCTTGGACCTTACCTCATTTACTTCATCTACTGTCCCAGCTAAACAATCAGATACTGCACAGCCAACTCAGGACATTAAACCTGACAGCATGGCAGATAATGTAGTCATGCAAAAAACACCTCTCAGCAAAGCCATATTGGATGTCATTCTGGAAGCCAGGACGCCTAGTACAAGAAATTCTTATGCTGGAAAATGGAAGAGATTCTGTGCTTGGAACCAGGCACAAGGAACTGATGCAACTGTAGCAAATATTCCTCAGATTTTTCAATACTTAACTGAGATGCTGGACAAAGGCCTTTCCTTTTCATCAATTAAAATTCATGCCTCTGCCATTTCAGCTCATTACAGTACAGAGCCACCAATTTTTTCCCACCCTTTATTAAAGCAGTACCTGAGAGGAGCCAAAAATTTAAGGCCTCCGAGGAAATCACCAATACCTGCATGGGACCTCAACTATGTCTTGGAAAAGCTCACCCTGCCTCCTTTTGAGCCAGTGGCTACTGTTGATATAAAGTTTTTATCTTGGAAAACAGCTCTGCTTCTAGCAATTAATTCAGCAAGAAGAGTTTGAGCTACAGGCGCTCATGGCTGTGGAGCCTTTTTTTTTTTTATCCAGACAGGGTCTCTCTCTGAGAACAAACCCATCATTTATGCCTAAAGTGTCTAGTGTGGCCCTTAACCAAAGTAATCTGCCAATTTTTTTCCAAATCCACAGAACAAGGGGGAGAGAATTCTGCACTCTTTGGACATGCACAGCTTAGATTCTACTTGGACAGGACCAAAGCTTTCAGGAAGACAGAGCAATTACTAGTGGCATATGCTGCAGGATCACAAGTAAAGGCTATTTCAAAGCAGACCATCTCAAAATGGATAGGCCACTGCATTCGTTTATGCTATTCACACCATGGCAAGCCAGTGCCTAAGGGCATTAGGCCACTTTCCACCAGAGCTTCAGCCACTTCAGCAGCTTTTCTCAGGGGAGTTCTAACCAGAGACATTTTAGAGGTGGCTACTTGGAGTTCAGTGCACACCTTTACAAAGCATTATCTGCCATTCTGCAGGGACTCATAGCCACTCCTAATGCTTTTTAGCTCCAGCCTCCCAACCATAGCTTTGGGACTCTACCCAAATGTAATGACCAACAATGAAACACGAAGAACATAGTACAGTTGTGTACACTTACCATAAATGTAGATGTTTGAGAGTATTCACTGTTGCAGTCCAGGTTACTCGCCCACCAACCCCCTTTTTTCAATGGATCTTATCTTTCCTTCTCTAATTTATACAACCTATGTGGTGTATTTGCTTATAGATGAAGCTACAAATTATATTGGTGCATTTATTGAATGTGTATGTATGTGTATATGTATATATATATATATATATATATATATATATATGTATATGTATATATATATATATATATATATATATATATATATATATATATATATATATATGTATATCAAATTTGGCTACCCTTTTAAGGGGCACCTGACATCTGGGGCAAGAAAAACTGAAGAAAATTGCGTCTGCCGCTTCTTTTATACCCCTGGCGACCTGACATCAGGGAGGGGGCAAAAGCAGCCAACGCAAGACCCAAGACTTTAGAATTCAGGCCGGGTGAGGGCAGCCTGCCAGCAGGATTACCCAAATGTAATGACTGCAACGGTGAATACATTCGAACATCTACATTTATGGTAAGTGTACACAACTGTACTTTCGCAAGAGTGCCGGTCAGACGCTACCAGAGTTTTGTTTTCTGAATTGAAGCTGAAGTCTTCCAAAGCTAAGTACCCCGTTGGAGTTCCTTTTTTCTTGCTCTAACCGATTTTAGAAAAAGTTAACAATTGTCTCGCCTGTGGAAAGCAAATACCACACAGAGGCTATCATTTTTACTGTCACTTGCCTAGGCCCAGACCACGACATCCCTCACTGTCACTTTTGTACTTTGTTAAACACCAGAACTATACGTCATCGGGCCCTTATTGTAGCTAGATATTTTCACGCTCAATCCTCTAATACCAATATGGCTTTGGTAAGCCATCCAACAGCAATTCTGAGAAAGCGTAAGGATAAAGACAGACCGCACCGGTCCATACCTACCAATGATGCTTCCATTAACCTAGTCGTCAGCTCTCTAGTCTTCCGTGAGGTGCTTTCGCAGCCCCTGATGCCCACTTCTGTGGATTCGCAGGCTGCTACAGAGACCCCTTTTGGAGTCTGATATGCCACAAAATTCTTCGATTAAGGATCCTGCGTTTGTCCCTACCTTGAATGGGTCTGGAGCTGCTGAGCAGGCAACTGCTTCTGAGAAGGTACTTTGCACTACCGATTCTCGGCACAAACCAACTTCTTTTGCCTCTACCGTTCTTTTGAAAACTACTGAATTTCTAAAGCCCAAGGTACGAACCACACCCAAGAAACCGATGTCCCAATATCAGATACCTGCTTCCTTGCCTTAGTCTCAGATGCTCAAAATGGCAAAAGTCCTCGTAATGCCGACCAGGGGAAGCCAAGCTACCCCTTCCAAAAGAAAGCAATCTGTCCCCAGTACTTTTATCTGAACAGGAGTCTGATTCTGATGCATCTGAATATGAAGACATGCAACCTCTCTCTGCTTATGAGTATTCTGACCCAGAGGAATCCATTCCTTCATCCTCTCCACCCGAGGACTTTTCCTTTGGGGAAACCCTTCATACTTCATTGGAGCATTTCCAATGTGAATGTCAGGACTGCCCTCAGTCGATAAAGAGACTCAGAATTCTTAGATCTTCCACAGCACAGACCCCTGGCCGTTCCTGCTGTGCTGGATGTTGTGGATGATTTCTTGGAATCTAGTTTGACTCCCGACACCCTCTCCTGCTCCCAGAAAACCTAACTGGTACTACAGAGTCCCTGACTCTCACAAATTTCTTTTCAAAAATCCTACTGCTGACCCTGAGGTTATTTCTCAAGGGCCTAAAGGAATTGAAGCAACTTTAGCAAAGAATCCCACTACCTCAGATAGGGATTCACGAGCACTAGACAGATGGGGTAAAACCGTATGTACCTCTGCTACTTTTGCTATCAGAACACTAAATTGCCTGTTCCACATGCTAAAATTTCAGCAAAATACCATGAAACTCAAACAAAAAAATATCCTTGCCTGCTTGTGCAGAAAACAGTTACAAGAGTTAATGCAGTCTTCAAGTCAAGTAACTAAGCACACCTTACACTGTGGTTTTGATGCCCTAGAAGCTTCTTGCAGGGGAGCAGTCACAGGTTCTGTCCTTAGAAGGCATGTTTGACTTAAGGAACAGACCTTGCCAGACCATGTCAAATCTAAATTATTGAATGCACCCTTGCACAGAGAAAATGTATTTGGCACCAAAGTAGAGGAGGTCTTAAAGATGGAAGAAAAAGCTAACTCTGTGCAGACTGTTAAGGACTTTGCACAGGTCCATCCACCCAGGTTCAGTAGGCTTTGCCTCTCTAAGCACTGGTCCTTTCCTGTCCCCTCTTGGTCAGTTCAGCCCAGACCCTGGGGAAATAGACCCCCTAGACAGCAGCTACAGGGAATGCAGAGATCAAAGCAATGGAGTTCCTCCACTTCAAAACTAGGGAGTGCAAAGCCACCCCCTCATGTTATGAGCTTATGACTCTCCACTTCCACCCTCTCCCTCTGCCCACCTGCACTTTGCCCCTAGGAGGAATGCTCTCCTTCCACGCAAGCACCTGTGCCATCTTTACCGACGACTGCTGGGTCCTCAACATAGTGTCCCAGGGATACAAATTTTCTTTCTACACACTCCCAACCCCAAAAGGGTTCCCGGATCTTCCTCCAAACCAGTGGGTAGAGGCAAAAAAAAAGTCCTTTCCCTGATCTCTGAGGGCAATAGAGCACGTTCCTGCAGAACAGATGGGCCAAGGTTTCTACTCCAGACTTTTCCTGGTACCCAGAAAAGAGGGCAGCTGGCGCCCCATCCTCAATCTATCCATTCACTCTCCAGCAACTACTACTTATGCCCTCCAAGAATGCTTGGCTAGCCACCCTAGACCTAAGAGTCCTACCTCCATGTCCCAGTCAGGGAATTGTGCAGGAAATATCTACGTTTCAGGGCAGGATCTCTGCACTTTCAGTTCTCTGTGCTTCCCTTTGCCTTATCTACTGCTCCCAGAGTTTTCACCAAATGTCTGGCTCCCACCATTGATTTTTGCAGACAAAAGTATACAAATTAACCCATACTTAGATGACTGCCTGATTCAGGCAGACAGGAAAAGCTGCTCAAGGACCTGGCCTTTGTAACGTCCCTACTGACCTCCCTAGGGTACACTGTCGACAAAAAGAAATCCAAACTAGTGCCCACCCAAAGGGTTATATTCCTGGGAGCAAACCTGGGCATGGCATCCCAGATTGAATTCCTTACACCAGAAAAGCAAACTTACCTGACTGCCTACTTCTCTCAACTAGCCACCAGAACCCAGTTATCCGCAAGGAAAATCCTGCAAGCTCTGGGGTTCATGGCATCTTGCATTATACTCATTCCATATGCAGACTGCATATGAGGAAACTTCAGTGGTACCTACAAAAGCTTTGGCGTCAACACTCTCAAGACCTGAAAACTCTTATACCAGTGATATGTTGCCTAAGGACAGATTTTCTTTGGTGGGCAACAACATTCTCCCACAACAAGGGACTACCTTTCTCACCACCCCCCGCCACCCAGACCCTCACCACAGACTCGTCAGACTGGGGGTGCACACCTGGATGGCAGGTGCATACAGGGCCAATAGAGCCCACAGCAAATACATCTGCACATCAGCCAAAGACATTCGCTGTCAAGCACGCATTGACAGCTTTCAGACTCCTCTCCCCAGGCGCTCTCCTGATTAAAACAGATACCACTGTGATGTGGTATATCAACAAGCAGGGAGGGACTCTCTCCTACCCTGTATGCAGGCTCGCCATGACCCTTTGGCACACACCCTCAGCCATGCAACTACACCGCTTAGCACAATTCCTGCCAGGCTCTCTGAACTCTGGCAGACAATTTAAGCAGAAATCTTCTGGACCCACAGGAGTGGCAGCTAGACCAAAGAATCTTCACCTTAACTCAGAAATGGGGCACCCCGAAGGTCGACCTCTTTGCTTCTCACTCAAGCCAGCAGCTCAGCAGGATGTTCTTCATGTTTCACTGTTAGTCTTTACATTAGGGTAATCTGCTGGCAGGTTGCCCTCAGTCTGATTAACAAAGTCTTGGGTCCTGCGTCGGTTGCTGTCTCCTCTTCCATGACGTCGGGGGTATAAAACATGCAGCCAACGCCATTTTATTCCGTCTTTCTTTCCACGCGGTGCCCGAAGCAGAAGCAGTTCACAAGTGTTGGTCGGCTGACTCCTGAAATTTTCGTCTTCAAGTTTCAGAACCGAAGTAGTCAAACTAAAGCCAAGTACCCACTGGGAAAACTTTTTCTTGCTCCTTACCGATGTTAATAAAAGTTAATTGCATTACTTGTGGGAAGCAAATACCTCATAAGGATTTTCATGTGTACTGTATTTCTTGCCTTGGCCCAGATCACAACGTCCCTTGCTGTCTGTTTTGTACTAGATTTAACCAATGCACGGTGTATTTTTGCTTCTAAATATTTTGGTTCAAAATTTAATTATCCTGAAATGTCATCTGTTAGTAATCCGACTACTGGAGTTCATAAACGCAGAGAGACAGACAGATCGTCGAGGTCCAAAACCGTCGAAGCTTCTCCTAAGCCAGTCGCCGGTACTCAGTGAGGCGCTTTCACAGCACCTGATACCCGCTATTTTTGAGTTGCAGGCCTCTCCCGAGACCCATTCGGAGTCTGTCCATCCGGTATGCCGCAAGATTCTGAGTCTTGAACCCGCGGATGTCTCTCCTTCAGATGGGTCCGGAGCCGCTGAGCAGGCACTGGCTTCTGAGGGTGTTTTCAGGCCTCAACATTTTTATATTAAACCACCAGCAACAAAAACCAGGTCAAACTTCTGTCTAAAAAACCGACGCATGAGGCACATGCTCAGGCCCCTATGCCTAAAAAACAGATCAAAATGGCTGAGGATTTATTTACCTTTGTCAGGTGTTCCCAACCTCCCCCTGCTACATGGCCTAGGCAAGGCACTGATTATGAATCTTCAGATTTCCATTTCTTCTGATTCCTCTTCTGATCAGGAATTTTCTATTCCACCCTATGAGTATTTTGATGGAGGAATCCATCCCATCTGCATCTCCTCCTGAGGATCTCTCTTTTGGAGAGACTTTGCATACTTTAAGGGAACATTTTCACTGGGAGAGTCAGGACTTCTCTGAATCAAAAAAGAGGCTTGGGGGTTTCCTTCTTCCTCCGCATAGGCCTTTGGTAGTACCTCCTGTATTAGATATTGTTAATGTGTTTTCAGAATCAAGCAGGGCTCCTAATTCCCTGCCTCCAGCTCCTAGTAAGCCAGACAGATATTACAGGGTTCCTGATTCCCACAAATTTCTTTTCAAAAATCCTGCTGCTGATCTTGAAACTATTTCTCAGGGTCCCAAGGGTGTTAAGGCTTCTACTGCCAAAAATCCTACCCCTTCTGATAGAGATTCCAGGGCACTGGATAGATGGGGTAAGAAGGCTTATATGTCTGCAACCTTGACAATTGGGGCTTTAAACTGCCAGTTTCATATGCTTAAACAGCATGTTATGGGCTTACTGAAACAGAAAATTATGTTGATTTCTGATTGTGTGGAAAATAGTTAAAAGAATTATTGCATTCAGAAGAACAAGTTGGAAAGCATACTTTGCAATGTGATTTTGATTCCTTGGAGGCCTCCTGTAGGGCCGCTGTTACTGGATCTTTGATTAGAAGGCATGCCTTGCTAAATCTGCCTGATCATGTTAAAGCTAAATTGTTGGATGCCCCTTTGCAGCATGATACTCTGTTAATAAGGCAGAAGAGGTTTTAAAGAAACTGTAGACCAAGCTAAATCTCTGCAAATTGTAAAAGATTTTTTGCAAGTGCAGCCACCTAGGTTCAGTAAACACTGGCCCACTAAAAATTGGTCCTTTCCAGTGTCCAACAGAGCCACTCAGGGCAAATCCAGGCTCTCAAAAGGCTCCAGATACCAATCCCAGGGTTCTTGCAGGTCAAAGCAATGGGGTGCCTTCACCTCCAAATCTGGAGGAAACAAAGCACAACCCTACAGTATGCAGTCTCAATGACTCTCCTTTACCATCACCAAGCACTTATCTTTTGGCAGCCCCCTTGGGGGTACAACTAGCACGTCATGCTCAAAATTGGCAGTTAATTACCCAGGACAAGTGGGTATTAAACCTAATGTCCCAGGGGTACGGATTTCATTTCCATACTTTGCCAGTTTCCAAACGGATGGCCGGATCTGCCACAAAACCAGTGGTCAGAGGCCCAGAAACAAGTCATGTCCCTCATGGATATTGGGGCTATTCAACCGGTGCCAGAAAAGGAAAAAGGACAAGGTTTTTATTCAAGACGTTTCCTGGTACCCAGAAAAGACCATTCATAGCGTCCACTAGTCGATTTTGAACATGTTCTTGGACATTCCAAAATTCAAAATGCAGACTTTACAACAGCTACTGCCTATGCTAGGCAGGAATGCTTGGTTAGTAACTCTAGCCTTAAGAGGCATACCTGCATATCCCAATAAGGGAATCATGCAGAAGATACCTCCGCTTCAAGGCTGGTTTTATGCATTACCAATTCTCTGCACTGCCCTTTGGCTTATCTACTGCACCCAGGGTCTTTACAAAGTGCCTGGCACCAGTTATTGCATTCTGCAGACAAAGAAGCATTCAAATGTATCCTTATCTGGACGGCTGTCTCATTCAAGCAGCGGACAAGGACACTCTTCAACATCTGGCATTTGTAAATAGGCTTCTAACATGCCAAGGGTACACCATAAACGAAAAGAAATTGCAACTGGTACCCTCTCAAATAATTACATTCCTGGATGCAAGCTTGAATACAACTGTCCATTCGGCTTACCTCACGCCAGACAAAGGCAACTGACAACATACTTCAAACAAATGGCAACACAAACCCAGTTATCTGCAAGACAAATTCTGCAGGCTTTGGGGTTCATGGCATCCTGCGTTCTACTAATTCCATATGCGAGACTGCATATGAGGAAACTTCAATGGTACCTAAAGTTTATGGAGTCAACATGGTCAGTCTGGAAACATGGATTCCTCTCATTCCCTGCCTACAACAGGAGTTTCTTTGGTGGGCAAAGACATGTCACCAAAACAAGGGACCGTCATTCACTCTACCCCCTGCCGCCCAAACACTAAACAGACTCCTCAGACTATGCTTTGGGGGCCCACCTGGCAGGGAGATGCATTCAGGGCAAATGGAGCCCAAACCAAATGCATCTGCATATCAACCAGAAAGAGATGTTAGCTGTTCAGAATGCTCTGACAGCCTTCAAGGACTTCATTCAGGACAACTATTGATAAAGACAGACAACACCACAGTTATGTGGTACATAAGCTGGGGGGGTACACATTCTTACCCCCTTTGCAGACTAGCCATAGCCTTGTGGAACACGACCTTGACTTACCAAATACATCTTCAAGCTCGGTTCCTGCCAGGAAAGCAAAATACTCTGGCAGACGACCTAAGCAGAAATTTTATGGACCTGCACGACTGGAAACTGGATCCACAAATCTTCAGCATGTTAACACAGAAATGGGGGGGAGCCCAGACGTAGATGTATTTGCCTCTCCCGTAATTTATCATTTGGACAAATTCTGCACAAGAGCCCACCACATAAATGCGTGGAAAGTGGATGCCCTATCCTTCAGCTGGAAAAACCTGTCAGTCTATGCCTTTTCCCCTCTGTCTCTACTCTCCAAGGTCTTACTAAAAGTCAGACAGGAAAAAACAAAAATGATCCTAGTTGCTCCGGGCTGGTCTCTCCAGCACCTGGTACCCACTTATAAGGAATGTCTCTGCTTCCTCCATGGTACTTGCCTCAAGTACCTCATCTGCTATCTCAGCAGAACTACCAAATTTTGCACGCTCAGCGCCAAACTCTGAATCTTGCCATATGGCTGATAATCTAATTATTCAAACACATCTCAGTAAATCTGTAATGGATGTCATTTTGGAAGCCAGAAGGCCTAGTACTAGAAAATTTTATGCTGATAAATGGAAGATTCTGTGCTTGGAACTAAGCACAAGGAACAGGCAGCAAAGCCCAATATTCCTCAGATTTTACAATACTTGACTGAGATGCTTGACAAGGGCCTATTTTTTTTCCTTCAATAAAAATCCATGCTTCTGCCATCTCTGCTCAGTACAACACAGAGCCTCCCCTATTTTCTCATCCTGTGCTTTAACAGCATCTTTGAGGGGCCAGAAATTTAAGGCCTCCCAGAAGATCACCAACTCCTGCATGGGACCTCAATTTTGTTCTGGAAAAAGTCACCCTGCCTCCTTTTGAACCAGCAACTACTGCGGATATAAAATTTTCTATCCTGGAAAACAGCTTTTCTCTTGGCAGTCTCTTCAGCGAGAAGGGTTTCAGAACTACAGGCTCTCATGGCAGTGGAGCCTTTTATTATATTTTACCTGAACAGGGTGTCCCTCAGGACCAATCCTTCTTTTATGCTTAAGGATGGTATCCAGTGTGACTCTTAACCAGACCATTCACCTGCCAAAATGCTACCCAAATCCGGAGAACAAGAGGGAGCGGATTCTGCATTCATTGGATGTACACAGACAACTAAGATTTTACTTAAACTGGACCAAATCTCTAAGAAAGTCTGAGCAGTAACTGGTAGCATTTGCTGCAGGTTCAGAGGGGAAGGCTATATCAAAGCAGACTATTTCTAAGTGGATAAGCCACTGCATTAGTTTCTGCTACTTGCACCATGGTAAACCTGTGCCCAAGTGGATCAGATCACATTCCACGAGGGCTGCTTCTACTTCAGCAGCTTTTCTTAGAGGGGTTCCAACCAAAGACATTCTAGAAGCTGCTACTTGGAGCTCTGTTCATACCTTCACAAAGCATGATCATTTGCCTCTCTTCTCCAAATCTAGGGCAGGCTTTTCCACTGCAGTTCTGCAGGGCCTTATAGCCGTTCCTAATGCTCTTTAGTTCCATCCTCCCATCTATAGCTTTCGGATTCTACCCAAATGTAATGACCAACAGTGAAACACGAAGAACATAGTACAGTTTGTGTACACTTAACATAAATGTAGATGTTCAAGTGTATTCACTGTTGCAGTCCGGGTTACCCTTGTTTTAGATGAAGGCAGTTTGTTTCTAGAAGTGCATTTATATATATATATATATATATATATATATATATATATCTGTATCTGTATATCTGTATCTGTATATCTGTATCTGTATATCTGTATCTGTATATCTGTATCTGTATATCTGTATCTGTATATCTGTATCTGTATATCTGTATCTGTATATCTGTATCTGTATATCTGTATCTGTATATCTGTATCTGTATATCTGTATCTGTATATCTGTATCTGTATATCTGTATCTGTATATCTGTATCTGTATATCTGTATCTATGTATGTGTGTGTGTATATGTATATATATATATGTATGTATATGTATATATGTGTATATGTATATATGTGTATATGTATATATGTGTATATGTATATATGTGTATATGTATATATGTGTATATGTATATATGTGTATATGTATGTGTATATGTGTATATGTGTATGTGTATATGTATATATATATGTATATGTGTGTGTATGTATGTATGTATATATATATATATATATATCTATATATCTATATATATATATATATTGCTCCCTATTTGGGGAGCACGGCAAGAAAAACTGAATAAAATGTGGTTGCCTGACGTCATGGAAGAGGAGACAGCAAGCGACGCAGGACCCAAGTCTTTGCTCTTCAGGCCGACTGAGTGCAACCTGCCAGCAGATTACCCTAATGTAATGACTGCAACAGTGAATACACTCAACATCTACATTTATGGTAAGTGTACACAACTGTACTTTCTCTACCAGGGAGCCTCACTGCAGGGCCTGGAAAGTGGATGGCATATACTTCCCCTCTGTCAACCTCCCGGTCTATGCATTTCCCCCACTACTTCTCATTACCAGGGTACTGCACAAAATAAGGGAGGAAAAACCAAGGACAATATAAATTGCTCTAGACTGGCCTCGCCAGCACTGGGTATCCACTGCTGCGCAGCCTGTCCCCATTGCCACCATGGCATCTTCCTCAGACCCCAACACTCATTACCAAGAGAAAAGGAGAATTCATGCATCCTCAATTGCAGGCCCTCAATTTGGCAGCCTGGCTTATTCCCTGACCACTGATCAAGCTGCCAATCTCAGTAAACTGGTTCTAGATGTTATCCGTGAGGCTAGACACCCTAGGATTAGAAAGTCTTATGCTGACAAATGGAAAAGGTTCTGCACCTGCATTCAGGCTAAGGGAGCCAATATGGCACAGCCCTCCCTACCTCTCATCCTGGATTACCTAGCCGACCTGCTTCACTGTGGTCTCTCCTTTTCCTTTATTAAAATTCATGCCTCTATCTCTGCTCATTTCAACACTGAGCACCCTCTTTTCTCACACCCCTCTCATCAAGCTAATCTCATAAGGGGGGGCGAGCAACTTGTCACCCAGAAGAGTACCTACTCCAGCTTGGGACCTAAACTGTGTTGGAAAAGATCGCACTGCCCCCCTTTGAACCAACATCTTCAGCAGAGTAAGTTTCTCTCCTGGAAGACAGCCCTGCTTCTGGCCATCACTTCAGCCAGAGGATTATCCGAGCTATAAGCACTTATGGCTGTAGAGCCCATCATTTTCCATGCTGACAGGGTGTCCCTCAGGATTAACCCATCCTTCATTCCAAAAGTTATGTCCAGTGTGGATCTCAGCCAATCCATTCATTTGCCCACCTTTTTTCCTAACCCACAAAACAAGGGAAAAGGATTCTGCACTCTAGATGTGCACAGACAGCTCAGATTCTACCTAGATATAGGACTAAATCTGTTTTTAAATCTGATCAATTGCTTGTCTGCTTCGCTGTAGGAGCAGAGGGCAAGGCCATTTCCAAACAATCAGTCTCCAAAATGGATAGAACACTGCGTCAATTTCTGCTACAACCAGCACAGGAAACCTCCCCCCAAGGGTGTCAGGACACATTCCACCAGTGCAACCTCCACCTCTGCAGCTTTTCTCACAGGGGTCCCCACCAGGGACATCCTGGATGCTGGAACATGGACATCTGTTCATACCTTTACCAAGCATTAGCACCTGCCTATCTTCTCCAAATCCAGGGCAGGTTTTACCACTGCAGTCTTGCAGGGCATTTTAGCCAGTCGCTAGTCGTCTTGACTGCCTCCACCCTTTTTCTCAGCTTTGGGAATCAACCCACATGTGATGACTGTAACAGTGAAACACGAAGAGCATGGTACAGCTGTGTACACTTAACATAAATATAGATTTTAATGTATTCACTGTTGCAATCCTGGTTTTCCCTCCCTTCATGCCCGTTGTCACTCAATCTCTCTCTCCTTACAAGGAATTTTTGTTATTTACTTTCTATTGGTGGTGGTCTTCCATCATAACCTAGCTCCTTATCGGGGGCTCCTGACTGGGCAAGAAAAACTGATGTAATGGTGTCTGATGCCTGATTTTATACCACTGACTACCTGACGTCAGTCCTGGAACAGCAGCAACTAATGCAGAAATATTAAGTCTCTGGTATTCGGACCGACTAAGGGCTACCCTGGCAGAGATGAACCAAATGTGATGACTGCAACAGTGAATACACTCCAACATCTGCATTTATGTTAAGTGTACACAACTGTGCTTTTTAGAAACTGACTTGCTTTTTTGGCATGGAGAATTGATAGGTGGAAGTCCATTTTTGAACTGAATTGCAGTATGTAGCAGACAGAAGCTTTTCTGGATATGGTATGAGTTAAGTAAGGGTAGCAAGCATTTTGAATGAGGTAGTCAATGAGGCAGGCAAAAGTGTTGTGAAAGTAACAGGGTTAGTGGTAACCATTTCAAATGCTGGGACCTGTTAAAGTGAGTCCCAAAACAGACTGGCCAACAAATTAACTTTAGTATAGTCAGAGATGGCCATTTCTTGGAAAATGTCTTTTCTCTGAGGTACGGCAGTCAGAGTTGGTATGTACAAGTGCAGGGAGGAGGGGGGCAATCCCCCCACTCTTTTTATGCTTCCTTGTAAAAAAAAGTTTAAAGTAGAAGAGTAATTTTGGATTTCTTTTTTCCTTCCTTGGGTTTTCAGTCTTTTTTTTTTTTTTTTTTTGGGCTTGTCGACACTCTGCATTTCTAGTGCCAAAATTTCAATAGTGAGCCAGGTAATTGCCAAGTAATGTAAATGACAGAGTTGTCGGCATGCAGGTGCATGAAGTTTAAAATGCTAGAATCAGTTGTAAAGATAAAAACATTTTGAGAAGCATGAGTGATGGAACAGATAGTGTAGCATTACTAAGACAATTTAGTAACTGCTTCAGTTCATGTAGGAAAACTGGTGTAGCACACATGACTAAAACATTTGTCTGCAGCTTACCTTTTCTCTTCTGCTTGTAGAAACTGCTTGACCGATTTGATTATGATGATGAGCCAGAGATTGGAGAGGAGAACAGAAAAGAGTCTACTCCATCACCAGTTCTTCCTTCATTGTAAGTGTGATTTACAGTGCTTGCAGATCTGACAAATTGTTTTTTACAAGTGCGGTGTAAACTTCCTGTAATAGTGTGACAGTGACTCAGTTTTGTCTTGCTCTTTAATTTTGCAGAAATATTTTTTCTTTAAAAATTAGTCCCTGCTGTGTGAGTGCATATACTGTATGTATTCACACACAAGTCACTTGAGTGAAATCTCCTTATAAATGTGTACTCTAAATTTCTTGCAGAACTACTGTAGTTTTGTTTCTGGTCAGTACCACAAGTACAGACGGTCTCTTGAGAAAGCAGCACCTAAATTGCACAGTCTTATCTCTGTATAGATTTAAGGTTTGAATTCAGGTAGTTGATTTGACAATAGTACCTTGCAGCCTTCATTTTCTGAAGAGTGGGAGGTAAAGTAGCCTGTTCTATTGGTGATTAATGATGTAATGTTAAACATCATCTGTTTAGCAGCCTAAGCTATTATGTTTGTTCCCTGCCAAGGATATGATCAAACCAGTCAGCTTATCCGAACTGAAGTGAATTTTCCATGTCCTCTGCCAGGATCTAAAGAGCAGTTAGAGTGCCAACAGTTTCAGAGCTTTCTTGCTGCAAAAGTGCACTCCTGTGGGCACTGTAACTGGTGGTCGGCTAGCAATCCTTCAAGACTGGACAGATAATTCCTCTTTTGGAGAAATCTTTCCATCATTTTATTTTTCTGAGGAACAGTAATTTCACAGAAAACAATTGCACTAGAAAATGTATTTGGTTTGGGCTGTCATTCTGTACCAAGGATTGTTCATTTGATCACTGCTGCAGTAGTTTTGGTTATTAGTTGTATCCTGCCAATGATGCAACAGCTGACCAGCTTGCATAGCTTAAGGGCACCTTCATGTCCAAGCAGTTGCCGTCTTGAACACAGCTGAAGAACAACCACCCTTCAGAGCTTTCCTTTTGAAGTGCATCCCTCTTTCAGGCTATCAAGGATTGGTGGTCAACTAACAGTTCTGCATTGCTGGTTATATAAGTTCTCTTCTGGCTTTCTAGGAAGAGGTTCTGTAGTATCTGGATACTTCCATGCTTGCTTTTTTTGTAAATTTATGTACTTTTAAACTTGGAAGAAATGTGTTGTGGGATGGTTGCTTGGTCACTATTTACTCTGGAGAGTGACTTTGCACTTTTGTGTAACAAAAAAAAGGTTGTTAAAATTAAGGTAGACTTACTATTTCTTAACTAAAGCTTGACTTAAATTACTTTAGGGGGCTAGGGAAAGCATTAAAAGATGTTCATCGTGCATACAGCTGCAGTCATTACAGATGGGTTATCCTGCCTTCAGGCGGGTCCTCGGTCGGCCGAATTCCAAAGTCTAGGTCCGGCGTCGGTTGTCGTCGCTTCTTCCCTGACGTCAGTGTGGCAGGGGTACAAAAGAGGCAGCAGACACCATTTTCTTCAGTCTTTTTTGCCACGCGGTGCCCGAAGCAGAAGCAGTTGGCAAGTGCTGTCGGCCAGCTCCTGAGATTTACGAAAGTATTTCAGCCGAAGTCTTCTTGAAAGCCAAGTACCCCGTTGGGGAAACTTTTCTTGCCTCAGACCGATGTCAGACAAAGTTAATAATTGCATTTCTTGTGGGTAGCAAATACCGCATAAGGATTTCCACTCTTTCTGTATACCTTGCTTAGGCCCAGACCACGACGTCTCGGCCTGCCGTTTTTGTGCTAGATTCAACAAGCGCACTATTAAGCGCCGGGCGGAGTTCGCCCTTCATTATTTTTGCAAAAAATTTAATTATATCATGTCGTCGGATACTCCGACTCCAGTTTTGAGCAAAAGACGCAAAGATAAGGACCGACATCCGAGGTCCGCACCGACTACTGAGACCACGCTTAGGCCGACTACCGGTTCTCCAGTTCTCAGCGAGGAGCCTACGCAGCCCCTGAGTACCGATGACACTATATTACCGGTGACTTCAGTACCCGAGGTCGCAGGCTCCTCTGTCCCCATTCCTACTGCAGATACTGACGCCACTCTTGGCGAGGAAACTCAGAATTTAGACAGGCCTGCCATTTCTCAAGGTGTCTTCAGGCCTTCCTCCTTCTCTATTAAAGCTTTCACTAAATCTAAAGCAGCCATGAAAACCAAAAAACAGGGTCCTCAGACCTCTCAAGGCCCCATGCCTAAAAAGCAGATGTTTAAAATGGCTGAGGATTTGATTACTCTTATCAGGGGTTCTCAACCCCCCTCTGACAAAAGACCCAGATTAGAGGAAGACTACCCTTCCTCAGATCAAGCTTCTATTACCTCAGAACACTCTGAGGACCAGGATTACACCTATTAACCTTTCGAAGACTCTGATGCTGAGAAGTCCCCCCCCCTCCCCCTGAGGACTACGCTTTTGGGGAAACCATGCATACATTGAGGGAACACTTTCAGTGGGAGGGCCAAGATTACTCAGATTCCAAGAAAAGGCTCAGGGAATTTCTTCTGCTCCCCCAGCATAGGCCCCTGGCTATTCCTCCTGTTTTAGATGTATTGGATGATGTGTACACAGAAGCCAGCCTTAATCCAGATTCTTTACCTCCAGTTAAACCAGACAGGTATTGCCGGGTTCCTGATTCTCACCAGTTCCTATATAAAAGCCATACTGCTGACCCAGAAACTATTTCACCGGGTCCCAAGGGAATTAAGGCCTCTACTGCTAAAAAAAACATTACCTTCAGAGAGAGATTCCAGAGCTTTAGAAAGGTTGGGGGAAAAGGTGTATACCTCGGCCACTTTAACCATGAGGGCATTAAACTGTCAATTCCATATGTTAAAGTATCAACAGTTTTTGTTATCTCAGTTGAAAAGCAAAATGAGACAACCAGAGCAACCGGATTTAAGAGTTGCAGGATTTGTTGCATGGTGCAGAGCAAGTGGGTAAACATACCTTGCAGTGTGGTTTTGATGCTTTGGAGGCCTCATGTAGAGCTGCTGTTATGGGGTCTGTTATACGTAGGCATGCTTGGCTCAAAGAGCAAACCTTACCAGAGCATGTCAAAGCTAAATTATTAGATGCGTCTCTTCAAAAAGATGTATTGTTTGGTGTTAAAGCTGAGGAGGTACTAAAGAAAATGGAGGAAAAAGCGAAGTCAATGCAAACAGTGAAAGATTTCCTGCAGGTACAACCTCCACGTTTCAGCAGAAACTGGCCTTCAAAAAATTGGTCCTTTCCAGCCACGGACAGACCTCAAAGGGGCAGATACAGATGCCCAGGGGGTAGAGGGCAACCTCAAGGATCTTTCAGAGCCAGACAGTGGCAAGCACCAACCCCAAGAGGTGGAGAAGATAGATCCATCATTTAGAAAACAGACACAATGACTTCCCCCTACACCTGCCAAGCAAAGCTTTAATTGGCAGCACCTTTGGGCGGAAAACTGGCATTCTCAAAAAATTGGCATATTGTTACAAAAGACAAATGGATTCTGGACATTATAGACAGAGGCTACAGGTTCCACTTTCACACCCTTCCAAAAATGAGAGGCATGCCAAACCTGCCACAAAATCAAAGGGCAGAGGCACAAAAACAAATTTCCGCTCTCATGGACATTAAAGCGATTCAAGAGGTACCTGCAGAAGAACAAGGTCAAGGGTTTTATTCCAGACTATTCCTGGTACCAAGGAAAGAGAAAGATTGCAGACCTATCCATCCTAAACACACATCTACAGGTGCCAGATTGCAGAAGATACCGCAGATTTCTTGCAGGTTCAACCCATTACCAATTCTCTGCATTGCCCTTTGGCTTGTATACTGCGCCCAGTGTGTTTACGAAATGCCTGGCATCAATAATCGCCTTCTGCAGACTGCAAGGAATACAAATCTACCCATATCTGGACGACTGCCTGATCCAAGCGGACAGCAATGACATACTATTGCAGCACCTGGCGTTTGTAATAAAACTGTTGAACTTCCTGGGATACACAGTCAACAAAAAGAAATCAAAACTAATACCCTTTCAACAAATAATTTTCCTGGGTGCCAGCTTGAATACAACCACCCAGATGGCCTACCTCACACCAGACAAACAAGGGCAACTGTCTCAATACTTCAGCAAAATGGCAACTTTCACCAGGCTAACTACAAGGAAAGTCCTGCAGGCTCTGGGATTCATGGCATCTTGCATCCTACTAATCCCGTGTGCAAAGCTGCATATGAGGAAACTTCAATGGTACCTAAAAAACTTATGGTCTCAACACAGCCACAGCTTGGAAACAATTATACCACTCATTCCATGCCTTCAAAAGGAATTTTTGTGGTGGGCTCAAGCATGCCTAAGAAACACAGGTCTCCCTTTGTGTACCTCAAGCAACTCAAATCATCACAACAAACGCCTCAGACTATGCCTGGGGAGCACACATGACAGATCAGTGCATTCAGGGAAAATGGTCCCAATAAGAGAAGCACCTACACATCAACCAAAAGGAAATGTTAGCCGTGCAAAATGCTATTATGACCTTCAAAGACCTACTGCATCCAGGCCAGCTATTGATAAGGACAGACAACACCACAGTGATGTGGTACATAAACAGGGGGGGAACTCATTCATATCCCCTGTGCAGGCAAGCCATGACCCTATAGAACACAGCACTGGAATTGCAAATTCAACTACAGGCACAATTCCTGCCAGGGAAGGAAAACACACTGGCAGACAACCTAAGCAGAAATGACAGATCCACACGAATGGAAGTTGCATCCTCAAGTTTTCACAAAGATAACTCAGGCATGGGGACAGCCAGACATAGATCTCTTTGCTACCCACAGAAATTACCAGTTGAAAAAATTTTGTTTAAGGACCTATCATCCACAGGCCTGGAAAGTGGATGCACTCTTTCAATTGGACAACATTGACAGTTTATGCCTTCCCGCCTCTTCCTCTGCTGCCCAATGTTCTATTAAAAGCCAGAGCAGAGAGGCCGCAAATGATTCTCATTGCTCCAGACTGGCCAAGACAACACTGGTATCGGCTCCTGAAGAGCATGAGACATTCCCCACCATGGATCCTACCTCTAGTCCCTCTTCTGTTGTCCCAGCACAACTACAAAACCCTTCACAGCCAGCTCAAAACCCTAAATCTAGCTGCATGGAGAATTCCTTGATTTCCCAACAGACTCTCCTCTCCAAGGAGGTGCAGGTTGTAATCTTGGAGGCCAGAAGACCTTCTACTAGAAAAGCCTACTCCGCCAAATGGAAACGATTTTGTGCCTGGAATCAAGAAAAGGGCCAGAATCCTTGGGTAATAAATATACCTCAAATTTTACTGTACCTAGCTGAGATGTTCAACCGTGGGCTTTCCTACTCCTCCATCAAGATCCACGCTTCAGCCATTTCTGCACAATACAACACAGATCCTCCTTTATTCTCACATCCTCTCTTATGGCAGTTTCCTCAGAGAGGCAAAAAATATAAAACCCCCAAGGAAACCACCAGTCCCTGCTTGGGACCTCAACATCGTATTGGAAAAGCTGACCCTTCCTCCCTTTGAGCCAGCTTCTTCAACAGAACTACAATACTTGCCATGGAAAACAGCCTTTCTTCTGGCTATCACCTCAGCACGCAGGGTTTCGGAGCTACAGGCCCTCATGGCTGTGCAACCATTCATTTTCCATCAGGACAGAGTTTCCTTACGAACCAACCCTACCTTTATGCCAAAGGTAGTATCCAGTGTAGCTTTGAATCAGACTATCCACTTAGCTACCTTTTATCCAAATCCACAAAACAAAGGGGAAAGACTACTACATTCCTTGGACAAGACTACTACATTCCTTGGACATTCACAGACTACTTCGTTATTATTTGGACAGGACAAAGCCATTCAGGAAATCCGAGCAACTCTGTGTCCTATGCTACAGGTGCTCAAGGAAAGGCCATTTCCAAACAGACAATTTCAAAATGGATAGCCCACTGCATACGCTTTTGTTACTCATTTCATGGAAAAACTGTGCCTGCATGCATCAGATCCCACTCCACCAGGGCCACAGCTACCTCTGCAGCTTTCCTCAGGGGGGTCACTACCAAGGACATTTTGGAAGCAGCCACTTTGAGTTCAGTGCACACTTTCTCCAAGCACTATCACCTTCCACTATACTCTAAATCTAGAGCGGGTTTTGCCACAGCAGTCTTGCAGGGCATCCTCGCTCCTCCTAGTTCCACTTAGTGCCTACCACCCTTACTTAGCTTTGGGATTCTTCCCATCTGTAATGACTGCAGCTGTATGCACGATGAACATAGTACAGTTTTGTACCTACCATAAATGTAGATGTTAGAGTGCTCATACAGCTGCAGTCCAGGTTACCCCCCTCCGTCCCCTCTTAGGACAGGCCTTATGACAAACACCTTATCATACAACCTATTTGGGGTATTCTCTTATGGTGTATTTGCTTGCGACTACTGTTTTTTGATTGTTCTATATTGCATGTTTGCATAACTATTTTGCCTGCCTTCTGGGGGCACCTGACATCTGGGGCAAGAAAAACTGAAGAAAATGGTGTTGGCTGCCTCTTTTGTACCCCTGCCGCACTGACGTCAGGGAAGAAGCGACAACAACCGATGCCAGACCTAGACTTTGGAATTCGGCTGACCGAGGACCCGCCTGACGGCAGGATAACCCATCTGTAATGACTGCAGCTGTATGAGCACTCTAACATCTACATTTATGGTAGGTACAAAACTGTACTCAACTATTGGGGTTTCATATGCAGTCTCTGATGCATCTTTGGCCACTTCTCAGACTTTGGATCTGAAGCACAAGCTCCTCCCCTTACCCATAATCCCCTCCACAGCCGAGGATAAATTCAGATCTCATTTGCTGCTACCAGCAATCACGTGTGGTTGCTGTGACTCAAGCCTTAGGAGATAAACCACAGAGCGTCACTTAGCTCCCCTATTTTTCTCAGACCTTTGACTTTTTTTTTTCCTCACTTTTGCCTCCCTTATGTATATGTACATGTATGTGTGTGTGTTCTAGTCCTGCTACAGTATTCTTTTTGTGGAATTTCCTGCCCTCTGGCGACTCGTATGTCTGCTCCTATACAAAAGCTTCAGCTTGGCTGTTGCAGCTGTGTGGGACGTCACACGTAAGGCCATAATCCAGGGGCCTTAAATGTGACTTCTGAACGCACAATCTTCAGAACTTTTCAGCTGCAGTCTGATGCAGCGCGTGTTTGCTCCTCATCAGACGTCTCAAAATTAATAACTTGTTGGGTTTTTTGGTTTTTCTTTTCTGATATTGTTTAGGCTTGGTTTGCTGTAGCAATTTATAGCCGTTGTCAGGTAAAAAGGGTAAATGCCAATGCGGGTGCCAGATGCTATGCCCATGAGTGTTGTGTATTTAGCTTAGGCCGGGAGTATGATCATTCAGCTTTCTCCAGTTGTCAGTCGTTTGAGCCGAAGACACTATGCATCCATCTGGCCACACTTCCTCTTCTTGGAAAACCAGCACCTTAAGTGGTTAGCTGTAAGAATGGATCCTGCTTCGCAGGCCCCTTCAGAACCGCCGTTTAAGAAGTCCAAGTTGCCTAGGCCTCCTTTGCCTGCCGCTCTGTTACAGGACCCACCCCCCAGCAGCTGATTTAGGACTAATGACTACCTTTGGGGAAGCCCATTGCTCAGCCGACGACAGGCACGTCCCCCGAGCTAACACAGACCCCAACTACCGTTGAGGTCAAAGGGAAACCAGAATCTTTGGAATCTCTGACCGGGATCCTGACTGCGGATACGGTTCCTGCTAATCCTGATTCCAGGCTGGTTCCAACATCCACCCCAGCTAAAAAGAAACAAAGCCAACCATGTATCTTCCACTGCAGGCGGCCTATCTGATTGGCAGCCTGTCACTTCCCTGATGCAGGCCTTCATGGCCCTTAGGCCTTCAGCCTTATCCTCCACCACTCTACCCTTTACTCAGCCCTATGCCTGATGTCCTTCATGGATGCATCTGCAGTCATAACAAATGGGTTGTCCTGTCGTCAGGCAGCCCTTCGGTCGGCCGGATTCCAAAGTCTGGGTCCGGCTTCGGCTGATGTCGCACTTCACCCGACGTCATCTCTGCTGGTCTTCGGGTATAAAGGCATCAGCCGACGCCATTTTCCTCAGTCTTTCTTGCCGCGTGGCGCCCGAAGCAGAAGCTGTTTGCAAGTGCCGGTCGGTCAGATCCAGAGATTACTACTACCGAATACTACTCAAGACTTCTAAAGCTAAGTACCCGCTGGGGACTCTTTCTTGCCTCAGCCGATGTCAGAAAAAGTCAATAACTGTTTAACTTGTGGGAAACAAATACCTCATAAAGATTTCCACTCTTAGTGTTTGCCTTGCTTAGGCCCAGACCACGACGTAGCAGCCTGTTCGGCCTGTGCTTCCTTCAACCGACGAACGCTTAGGCATCGGTCGGAGTTTGCTGAACAGTTTTTCGGCTCAGATTTTGCGTACATTATGCCGTCGGATCCTCCGACTTCCCAAATTGTTAAAAAACGCAAAGAAAAAGACCGACACTCGCGGTCCGCGGTTTCGGCCGAGACCACGGTCAAGCAAGCCGCGAGTGTCTCGGTTTCGGCCGAAACCGAGAAAACTGGTCAATCTTCAGCCGAATCCATGACTACTACTGAGGCTCCTGCTACCTTACCTGAATCAGCCTCAGAAATTTTGTCTACAACTGTGGTTCCTACTGATCTGTCAGACACCATCCCTTTGGATATCTCTACCCCAGCACGTGGTGCTGCTAGGTCTCCTGCAGCCATGTCTATTAAGGCCTTTGCCAGGGCTAAAGCAGCCAAATCAGCTAAATCAGTGCCTGTTAAACCACCCTCACTCAGGCCCACTTCTGGTTCACAAATGCTTACTCTGGCAGAAGATTTAATATCCTTAATTAGGGGATCCCAATCTCACCCAGACAGGACCTCTCAGCCCCCAGAAAAGAGACCTAGAGCAGAGCCCCCCGAGCCTGTGTTCTCTGATTCTGCGGATGACTCGGACATTACAGACCAGCTAGAGGCTCCTTTTCCCAATTATGAAGATTCAGATGCTGAAGAATCCATTCCAGCTGCCTCTCCACCAGAGGAATTCTCCTTTGGGGAAACCTTACATGCCATGAGAGAACAATTCCAATGGCAGGGACAAGATTTCTCAGATTCAAGAAAAAGGCTTAGGACCTTTCTGCACTTACCACAACATAGGCCCTTAGCTATACCTCCTATCCTATCTGTTGTGGACGATGCATTTAATGATGTCTGCACTGCACCTGATTCTTTACCTCCAGCCCCTGCCAAACCAGATAGATTTTACAGGGTGCCAGACACTCATCACCACCTATACAAGGCCCCACTTGCAGACCCCGAAACTATATCCCAGGGGCCTAAGGCAGTAGCCTCGACCACAGCAAAAAACCCTATTCCCTCTGAAAGGGAATCCAGGTCCTTAGAGAGATGGGGGGAAAAAGTCTACACCTCTGCTACTCTCTCAGCTAGAGCTTTAAACTGTCAGTTTCACATGATCCAATACCAAGAGTTTATGCTTGATGAGTTAATTAAAAAACTGTCCTCTGATGAATCTTTAGATAAGAAATATGTATTAGAAATGGTGAATAACATCCAACAGGTTAGTAACCATTCTTTAAAATGTGGCTATGATGCACTGGAGGCTTCATTTAGATCAGCCATGACTGGCACAGTGATAAGAAGGCATGCATGGTTGAAAGAACAGGTCTTGCCAGATCATGTTAAAGCTAAGCTATTGGATGCTCCTATGGATAAGGCCAGTCTATTTGGGGAACCTGCCCAGCAAGTAATGAAGAAAATGGAAGAGAAGGCAAAATCTGTACAAACAGTTAAAGATTTCCTACAGGTTCAGCCCCCAAGGTTTAGCAGGAACTGGCCTGCCAAAAATTGGTCCTTTCCTGACTCCACAAGATCACAAAGGGGCAGGAACAGACGCTCTAGGGGCAGAAATCAATCCAGAGGAGGTGCCTACAGAGGACGACAGTGGCAAGGCAGTAACCGAGGCACAGACAACCACTGCCACTGCAACAGGACAATCAGTGACTTGGCTCTGACTCCGCCTACCAGGGATCAAATAGCAGCACCATTAGGCGGAAAGTTAGCCTTATTCTCGAAAAATTGGCACTATATTACAAAAGACAAGTGGATTTTGCAAACCATAGACCAAGGCTACCGGTTCCACTTCCACACTTTACCAGTAAAAAGAGGAATGCCAAACCTGCCCCCAAATCAAAAAATAGAAGCCCTGCACCAGATAGCGGAATTAATAAAGATGAGAGCTGTGGAAAGGGTACCAATAACAGAACAGGGCAAAGGATTCTACTCCAGACTCTTCCTGGTACCAAGAAAAGAGAAAAACTGGAGACCTATTCTCGACTTGTCCATCTTAAACGCATACATCATTGTCCCAAAATTCAAAATGCTGACCCTACAGCAACTTCTTCCCATGCTGGGCAAGGAGTGTTGGCTGGTAACTCTAGATCTCAAGGAGGCATACCTCCACGTACCCATTCGACCAATTTGCAGAAGATACTTCAGATTTCTTGCAGGATCAGAGCATTATCAATTCTCAGCATTGCCCTTTGGCTTATCTACTGCGCCCAGAGTATTCACAAAATGCCTGGCATCAGTAATCGCTCACTGCAGAGTACAGGGAATCCAAATTTATCCATACCTGGACGACTGCCTGTTACAAGCGGACAACAAAAGCAAGCTGACAACAGATTTACAAAGGGTCATTTACTTGCTACAAGCCCTGGGATACACAGTCAATTTACAAAAGTCAAGGCTGATACCATCCCAGACAAGAACTTTCTTGGGCTGAATTGGACACAGTAAAACAGATGGCATTCCTAACTGCAGAAAACAAAAGAACTCCCTCTTTACTTCTTGGCATTAACAAAGCAGAGCAAACTAACAGCAAGAAAAGTTCTGCAGGCCTTGGGCTTCATGGCATCATGCATAATCTTGGTCCCACATGCCAGACTGCATATGAGAAAGTTACAGTGGTACCTAAAGAATTTATGGTCTCAACACAGGCACAGCTTAGAAACAGAAATACCACTAATCCCATGCTTAAAACAGGAGTTCCTATGGTGGGCTCAGGCATGCCAGTCAAACCCAGGCTTACCCTTCCACAACTTTCGAGCAAACCAAACCATCACAACGGATGCCTCAGACCTAGGATGGGGGGCACACATGCTGGACAAATGCGTACAAGGACTGTGGACTCAGGACCAGCTGCACCTGCACATAAACCAAAAAGAAATGCTGGCAGTAAAACTGGCAATCCTAAAATTCAGACCATTCCTCAAAGAAGGCCATTTGATAAGGACAGAACACCACAGTCATGTGGTACATCAACAAACAGGGAGGCACTCATTCTTACCCCCTGTGCAGAATGACTTTGGACCTTTGGAATCTGGCTCTCGGCTACAACATCCAGTTACAGGCAATATTTGTACCGGGAAAAGAGAACACCCTAGCAGACATTTTAAGCAGAACCACCTCGGATGCTCACGAATGGATGCTACACCCGGACATCTTCAAGGCCATCACAAAGAAATGGGGAATGCCACAAATAGATCTATTTGCTTCCCCACAAAATCACCAGCTCAAAAAATTCTGCACAAGGACATTCCACCCACTTGCATGGAAGGTGGACTCTCTATCCTTCAGCTGGAAAGGCCTGACAGCATATGCATTTCCACCTCTTCCCTTGATGCACAAGGTACTACTGAAAATCAAAGAGGAACGTCCAAGGATAATTCTGATAGCTCCGAATTGGCCAAGACAACACTGGTACCCATTGCTGAGGAGCATGTCTCGGGAGAAAATGTGGTCAATTATCCTGATGCCTCTGATGTTAACTCAGAACAACTACAACATCATACATCCAAACCTAAAAACCTTGCAACTGACTGCCTGGAACATCACATAGCAGTAACTAACCCAGACCTTTCACAAAGGGTTAAAGACATTATCCTTGAAGCCCGCAGACCTTCAACAAGAAGGAACTATGCAGGAAAATTGAAAAGGTTCGTCATTTGGAGTACTGAAAGAGGAAAAGATGTGTCTAACATAGATATTGCTAACATTCTGGAGTACTTGGCAGAGCTTCTACATACAGGCCTGTCCTATTCCTCCAAGTTACATGCATCAGCTATTTCAGCAGAATACAGCTTTGATCCTCCTGTCTTTTCACATCCTCTACTCGGGCAGTTCCTCAGAGGGATCAAGAATGTAAAACCTCCTAGGAAACCACCATTACCAGCATGGGACTTGAATTTTGTACTAGAAAAGTTGACACTCCCTCCGTTTGAACCAGCAGCAACAGCAGATCTACAACACCTGTCATGGAAAACTGCTTTCCTACTGGCTATTACTTCAGCAAGGAGGGTTTCGGAACTACAGGCCTTAATGGCAGTGCAACCCTTCCTAATCTTCCATCAAGATAGGGTGTCCATGAGAACTAATCCTACATTTATGCCTAAGGTGGTATCCAGAGTGTCTTTAAACCAGGCAATCCACCTACCTACCTTCTTTCCCAATCCACAAAACAGAGGTGAAAGAATAATGCATACCTTGGATGTACATAGACAGTTACGCTACTACCTGGACAGAACCAAAGGTAACAGAAAAACTGACCAGCTCTTTGTAGCCTATGCAACAGGAAGGGTAGGAAAAGCAATTTCCAAACAGACAATCTCCAAATGGATAGGAAATTGCATAAGATTCTGTTACTCCTACCATGGAAAACCAATTCCACAGAACATAAGACCTCATTCTACAAGGGCTACAGCCACTACCACAGCTTTCTTAAGAGGAGTGGCAACCAAGGACATTGAGGCGGCTACTTGGACCTCCGTGCATACATTTGCCAAGCATTATAATTTACCTCTATATTTTAGATCCCGAGCAGGGTTTGCCACTGCTGTACTGCAAGGGATCCTGACTACACCATAATTATTATTCCTCCTCCCCTAGTTTGGCTATGGTATTCTACCCATTTGTTATGACTGCAGATGCATCCATGAAGGACATCGTACAGTTTTGTACCTACCATAAATGTAGATGTCCGAACTGGATAGCATCTGCAGTCAGGATTACCCTCCCTCCTTCCCCTCTGCGGTACTCCTAGGGTATTTACCCTCCTAATAGCTAGCTGGGGGGGGGGGGGTCTCTTATGGTGTATTTGTTTGTATATATGTACATACATGTTTATTTTTTGTTTGCCTTCTACTATTTTGGAAACATTGGCATTTATCCAAAATTTAGCTTTCCAAGAGGGCAATTGGCATCTGTGGCAAGAAACACTGAGGAAAATGGCGTCTGCTGATGCCTTTATACCCGAAGACCAGCAGAGATGACGTCGGGTGAAGTGCGACATCAGCCGAAGCCGGACCCAGACTTTGGAATCCGGCCGACCGAAGGGCTGCCTGACGACAGGACAACCCATTTGTTATGACTGCAGATGCTATCCAGTTCGGACATCTACATTTATGGTAGGTACAAAACTGTACTTTTCAGCCCCCCCCCCCGACATCTCAGGTTAGGGAAGAAGAGCATGATGCTTCCTTTTCCTCCCTCAGAGAACTTATCTTACTCCTCCCAAACTGCATCTCCCCAGGATTATTCTCCTGATGAGGAATCTATTGAGATGGATTCACCCCCTGAGGAGGATGAGACAATCACCAAGATGAAAGACTACGTCAAATGCAATACCTCACAATGTCTGACACCCAAGAGGTATTTTGAGCTTCAAGTTGAGTGCGCATCTCCTTCTGCTGTTCCTCCAGATGTTCATGTTTCACTGTTGCAGTCATTACACTTGGGTTATCCTGCTGGCAGGCTACCCTCAGTCGGCCTGAATTCCAAAGTCCTGGTCTGGCGTCTGTTGCTGTCGCCTCTTCCCTGACATCAGTGCGCTAGGGGTATATAAGATGCAGCTGACACCATTTTCTTCAGTCTTTCTTGCCGCGCGGTGCCTGAAGCAAAAGCAGTTCGCAAGTGCCGATCGGCCGACTCCTGAGATTTTCAAAATTGAATTTCAGAACCGTAGTCTTCAATAAAGCTAAGTACCCCGTTGGGGAAACTTTTTCTTGCTCCAGACCGATGTCAGTAAAAGTTAACAATTGTATTTCTCGTGGGAAGCAAATACCTCATAAGGATTTTCACTCTTACTGTATTCCTTGCCTAGGCCCGGACCACAGCATTGCTAGTTGTCGGTTTTGTGCTAGATTCAACCAACTCACTAAGCGTCTGTTTGATTTTGCTTTACATTACTTTGGCCGAAGGTTTAACTACATAATGCCGTCGGAACAACCGCCGACTGGAATTCATAAAAAACGCAAAGACAAAGAAAAGGACAGGCATCCGAGGTCCAAAACCACGAAGCCTCTTCTAGGCCAATCGCCGGTTCTCAGTGAGGCGCTTTAGTAGCCCCTGACGGCCGTTACCTCGGAGCCACAGGCCGCTTCAGACTCCCACGTGGAGACAACTAGGCCTCTGGAAACTCAAGTTATTGGGCCTATGGAAACTATTCCCTCAGATGGCTCCAGAGCCGCTGTGCAGTCATCTGCTTCTGAGGGTGTTTTCAGACCTTCACAGCTTGATATCAAGTCCACTTCTGCAGCCAAGGCAAAGTCTAAAACCATTAAAGACAAAGTACAGCCTTCTCCTGGACAGTCATCCATGCCAAAGAAACAGATGCTTAAAATGGCCGAGGACCTAATTACTTTGATCGGGGGTTCCCATCCCCCTCCTGATAAAAGGCCTAGGCAAGACACTGAGTCCTCTGACCAGGTTTCTGTTTCCGCTTCAGAACAGTGATTTTTCTCTTCCTCCCTATGAGGACTCTGATGCTGAAGAATCTATCCTTTCAGCCTCCCCTCCTGAGGATTACTCTTTTGGGGAAACCCTGCACACCATGAGGGAGCATTTCCATTGGGAGAGCCAGGATTATTCAGAATCCAAGAAAAGACTCTGAGACTTTCTTTTACTGCCTCAGCACAGGCCCCTTGCTATCCCCCCTGTACTAGATATTGTTGTTTTTTCTGAATCCAGTTTGTCCCCTGATTCTTTACCCCCTGCACCAGTCAAGCCAGATAAGGTACTACAGGGTCCCAGACTCTCATAAATTTCTTTATAAAAACCCTGCTGCTGACCCAGAAACAATTTCTCAGGGTCCCAAACAGGTCACGGCTTCCATTGCAAAAAAACCCTGTTCCCTCTGTTAGGGATTCTAGAGCACTGGATAGATGGGGGAAAAAAGTTTACCCTTCTGCTACTTCAGCTGTAAGGGCTTTAAACTGCCAGTTTTACATGCTTAAATATCAACATTACCGAATGTCTTTGCTAAAACAAAAAATGCTTACAAGCTCACTGTCCTGACAATAAGGAAATGCAGGATTTATTGCATGCAGCTGAAAAAGTGGGAAAGCATACTCTGCAATGCGGTTTTGATTTATTAGAGGTTTCTTGCAGAGCCGCAGTTACAGGCTCTGTCATTCGAAGGCATGCTTGGTTAAAAGGACAAAGTTTACATGATCATGTAAAACCAAAATTATTGGATGCTCCATTACAGCATGATACTTTGGTGTTAAGGCAGAAGAGGTGTTAAAGAAAATGGAGGATAAAGCAAAATCATTACCGACAGTAAAGGATTTCTTACAGGTTCAACCACCTAGATTTAGCAGGAACTGGCCTTCAAAAAATTTGGTCCTTTCCAGTGTCGAACAGGCCACAGAGAGGCAGATACAGACATTCCACAGGCAGATCCTAGCCCCAGGGCTCATACAGGCCTAAACAGTGGGGCGCTCCTACCTCCAAAAGTGGAGAAGGCAAAGCACAGCCATACAGGAAACAGTCCCAATGACTGACTTCTGCCAGCACCAAGCACTTTTCTTGCAGCCCCCTTAGGGGGAAAACTTGCACTTTTCTCTCAAAATTGGTGCATGATCACCCAGGACAAATGGGTATTGAATATAGTGTCCCAGGGCTACAGGTTCCACTTTCACACCCTGCCAAAGGCAAAAGGTATGCCAAACCTGCCGCACAATCAATGGGCAGAGGCACAAAAACAAGTTTTGTCCCTTATGCAGATGAGGGCCATTGAACAAGTACCACAGGAAGAGTAGGGACATGGATTTTACTCGAGACTTTTCTTGGTCCCCAGAAAGGACAAAACCTGGAGACCCCTGCAATACCAGGCTACAACTCTTACCGCACTTTTCGGCCACCAAACCAGGACCGAAACAATAAAGGTGGAGGAGTGTCAATATTCACCAAGGATATTCACACCACCAGGCTAGTTGGCCAACACAATGCGTCTGAAATTCTCCAAGTGCAACTAACACTAGGTAAGACTGCAATCCAAATTGTAGCTTGCTACAGATCCCCCACCATACCCCAAGATTCTCACTACACCTTTCTAAACATACTGGAAAATATTAAGATAGAACCAAACACCCTAATACTGGGTGATTTTAACTACCCTGCCATTAACTGGGAACTACTCGTGTCCCAACACCTTTGCGCAACGGTTCTTGGAATTCATAAATTCCAACGCCCTGGATCAGCTAATCCATAGTCCCACCAGGGGCTCCAATATCCTAGACCTGGTCATTACCAACATGGGAAATCAATGCTCCATACCTATGGTCACCCCCTTGTTAGTCAGGTCTGACCATAAGCTAATCACCCTCAACATCCACATCCCACCCCCCCCCCCCAGTAAAGAAACCACCATAAAAAACTTCTCCAAAGCCAACTTCATGCTACTCAAGTCAGAAGTGACAAACTTCATGACACCCATGCAGACGGGAACTGAAAGTTCAACTGCTGAATCCTACACTAAGGCACTGTACGAGCACATCCACTCATGCATGAAACGTGCCATCCCAAGTTGAACCAAAATGCTCTCATCCAAAAAAGGAAGCCAATCTGGTGGTCCCCTGCCATAAACAAACTTTACAACAAAAGGAAGAAACTTTTGCAGAAAAGAGGAAAATCCCAGGATGCAAAAACCTCCCTTACTAGCCTCAGTAAGAAACTGAGATGCCTCATAAAATCCTCCAAAGCTAGTTACGAAAATAAAATTGCCAAATATTCCAAAGACAACCACAAAGCATTCTATAACTATGTCAAGAATCTAAATGGCAATGCTCAGATCTGCTCTGAGCTAAAACAGAATGGCATTAAATATACTGATCTGAAGGATATTGCCAATATCCTGGCAGATCGATTCAGTGCCAACTTCACCCCCCCTCTCACCCCCTAAATGACCATCTCAATACCGGAAGATTGCCAAATTCCAGTAATAACGGCCACACAGGTACAAAACGCACTCTCTAAAGCCAAGAATACAGCATCCATGGGACCAGATGACATCCCGGGCTGTGTACTACATGAACTACAATATGAACTGGCTCCTCACTTAAGTGTCATGTTTAATCATAGCCTCACCTCAGGTTTCGTGCCCACTGAGTGGCGCAGAGCTACAGTTATCCCAGTCCACAAGGGGGGATCCACCTTGGATCCCGGAAACTACCGTCCCGTCAGTCTGACAAGCCTCATCTGGAAGGCCATGGAGCGTATTATCATGGAACTTATAAACAAAGACATTGGCAACCTTCAAACACTGGACCCAACCCAGTTTGGGTTTGTGAAGGGCCGATCTTGTCTCCTGAACCTGATTGACTTCTTTGAATCAGTCTCCAGAGCCATGGACAAGGGTAAGGTGGTCCACACAGCCTATCTAGACCTTGCCAAGGCCTTTGACACCATCCCCCACTCTGGAATCGTAGATAAACTTACTAAGTTGGGCATTAATCCCTATGTCACCCAATGGGTTGCTAAATGGCTTACTGGTAGAACCCACACTGTAAAAGTAGCAGACTCCAAATCCAGCTCCAGACAAGTGACAAGTGGAGTACCTCAGGGTTCAGTCCTGGGGCCGCTCTTGTTTGGCATCTACTTCTCTGAAGTACAGGTCAACACTAAGGGACTCTGGCTAACAAAGTTTGCAAATGACTGCAAACTGGGAGCCATTATTGAATCCCCAAATGATGTGGATACTCTACAAAAGGGCCTTACAGAAACAGATGCTTGGTGCCAGAGCCATGGGCTCAAGCTCAATGCCAAGAAATGTATTGATGTTATGTGATCCTATCTCGCCTACATTCTGACTGATGGGTCCGGAGCCGATCCCTCGGCTCCGACTCGGCACGCTTATGCCAAAGAGCGAAGTCTCTTATTGGCTGAGCTTACTATATCCCAGGATGCACCACTACCAGTCCCCCAGATCTCGTTTGCCGCTAACTAGCAAAGACGTGGTCTCGAGCTGGCTGAGCTAAGTAGTGTTTTTCACTAACTTTTTCTGTCAGGAATTTCCTATTTCTATAACAAAAAGCTGTTTTAACAGCTACTCCGCACTTTTGTGTGTGACTGGTATTTTTTGTGGAGAATTTTGTGTGTGATTGTGCGTTTGTTCTGACTAGAGGCCCCCTTGAACTGAAGGGCCTTTCCCTGTCAGTCAATTTCTTGTCAAATCCTTAGGGTTTTTTTTAGGATCCCCTTTAGTTATTGTTTCTGTAGTTGTCGGATTGTCAATCTTAATCGGCAACCGTAAGTTAATCATTGTAGTGACAGTCTTTTAAAAAAAAAAACAGAACAGTGTGTTTTTCTGTATAGAGTTTCTGAATTTGTTGCTATAATGTCTCAGGCTCCTAGGCCTTCGGGCTTTAAGAAGTGCACTAAGTGCAGTTTTAAAATGTCGATCACAGATGACCACTCTCTCTGTGTATATTGTTTGGGCAAACATTTGCAGGAGTCCTGCAGCGTGTGTCACGCTTTTCCTCGAGGGTCCTCCAAGAGAGGAAAAATAAACTTATTTTGAAAGGCCTTATAAAACCCTCCTTTGAAGAAGCTTTAGCGTCCTCTCCTTCTCCTGCTAAAAAGAAAAGGGCGCGGCTTCACCAGTCTGTCGGACCCGACCGCCAAAAGACATAGGCAGGCTTCTCCTTCGGCTCCACGGACTTGGAGCCGAGGGCGAATGGTCTGCCTCGATGCCTCCAGTCTCGACTCCTCTGGGTTGGAGCCGACGGCTGGGGCATCGAGAGGGTCACCTTCATCGGCTCCACTGATCTCGGAGCCAATGAAGGTTGTCCGCCAGACAATTCCTCCTCGGCCCCAAGTCCTCTTCGCACCGATGGAAATTGGTTTGCATTCCTTCGGCCGATAGTTATCGAGTCGCCTCGGAGCTGGTCCCCTAGTCCCTTGGAGCCATTGGAGAGACCTACTCGAACCCGTTCGGTCTCCTCCAGGTCATCGAGGATGTCAGATTCGGACATAGACAGGGTGCTCCAAAGACTGTTCCAGTCCCCAGTCTTTCAAAAATTTGTTTCGGCTCCAACCCAATTGGCTTCGGAGCCGATAGCCCACTCCATTGCCATTCCTCCTCCGACCGCTTCGGCTCCGTCGGAGCAGGTGCTGGTGGAGCCGGTGGAGATCCTAGGGTCGGCTCTGACCCTTACTCCAACCCCGGCCTTCGGGTCCGAGTTTAGCACACGGACTTCTTCGGCCAGACCCGGGGGTGACGTTTCGGGACCAATGTCGGTTCCGAGCCTCCCTCTCGGTGCTTCGGCCGCGGGACTTCCGTCTGCTATCATGACTCCGGGGACCGGACACTCCCAGGATTCTGGGGGTCCGGCTTTCAGAGCGATGAGGAGTGCCTTGGCCAAGTCTTCTTCGGCCATCTCTACGGCTTTACCGGCACCTTCCCTGGGCATGGAGACTGGGTCTTTGGCAGTTCCCCTGTCTCTAGGCAGCGGAGCCCCGGGGCCTGAGGTTACCCCCACTGGGGGTTCCCCTCCTCCTGAGGGTTCTTCGGAGTTGTCTTCGGAAGAGCCCCCAAGGAAGAGATCGTGCAAGAGGAAGCACGTGGACTCCCCCGCCGAGTCTCTTACATCGGACACTGATCTTGATGCGGAGGGGTCCCCAATGTCGTCCTCGGATGATGTCTCATTTGCAGACATTCTAGAAATCCTTAAGCAACGAGGCGGCTGGAATTCCAAACCCCCCTCCGTTGATGAGTCAGTGTTTCTCAAGGCCTTCGGGGCTCAGCCCTCCGCCTCTTGGGTGTCTCCGCCCTTCGAGCTCCTGGATTTGGTTTGTCGGAGGGCGTGGGAACATCCAGATACTGTGGAACCAGTGCCTTCTCGCCCTAACAAATTTGTCTGCCCCACCCGAGAAGGAGTTCTTGTGAAGGCGTGGCTGTAGATGCCATGGTGGTGGCATCTGCTGCCCAGCAGGACGTGGCAGAGGCTTCAACGTCCGTCCATCCTCCTAATAAGGAGTCTAGGAGCATGGACCGGTACGGGAAGCGCACCCTGACTTCAGTGGCCTTTACTCTGAGGTCCCTGAATTATTTGGCACATTTCACCAGCCTACAGAGGGATCTGGTCAAGTAGCTCTCAGACTCTCAGGTAACCTACCTGAGCAGCTAGCCCAGTTGGTTAGCTCTCAGTTGGCTATCCTTACCTCGATTTCTAACTCGTCCATGAGGCTCATTTCATATGCGGCGAAGGCGGGCAGAGCGGCAGGCACAGGCGTGGCTCTACGGAGACAAGCCTGGCTCCGTTTGTGTCATTTCGCGGAGGCCTTCAAGTCTTCCTTTGCCGACCGCTCCCTTTGGGTCCACTTTGTTTGGACCCAAGGTAAAAGACACTCTTACCCGCTGTGAGCAAGAGGGAAAGACTTTATCTGCCGTAGGAGCACGTTATTCCACTCCCTTTCGGCCTTATCCCAAGGCTAAAAGGAGGGAAGATGTGGTTCCGCAAATCACAGAAATTCTTTTCCCAACAGCAGGAAGATTCCCCTTCCAGAGGCAGAGGACGGGGAAATTATTCTGGGAGACGCCGTCCCAGAGGCGGCAGAGGCCCCCGCAACAATGGAGACTGCGAGTCCTTTCGTGGCTCTTCAGCCTCCCACACTCTATGAGGGATTGCCCGGCTGTGCTGCTCCGGAGCCAGTCGGGTGCCGTTTTGCCAAGCACCTAAAAGCCTGGGAGTCTATTACTCAGGACAGATGGGTGCTTCGGATTATTGCCGGAGGTTACACCATCCCCTTCACACACTCACCCCCACCGTCCAAAAAAATCCCGGACCCACCACCCAGTCAAAGGGAAATTGCAGCCGTAGAAGCTTCAAAGCTACTAGAAAAAGGAGTCATCCAACCGGTCCCCACAGACCAGATCGGATCCGGAAACTACTCAAGGTTCTTTTTCGTGCCAAAAAAGACAGGGGACCTGAGACCCATTTTGGATCTCAGCAAACTAAACCAGTCCGTCACGAAGTCCAAATTCCGAATGGTCACTTTACAATCCATTCTCCCATTGTTGGAGAAAAATGTTTGGATGTGCTCCATAGATCTCAAGGACGCTTATTATCACATAACGATACATCAGGCGTCCAGGAGGTATCTGCGCTTCAGCCTGGGAGACAGTCATTTCCAATTTTGTGCTCTGCCCTTTGGTCTCACCTCAGCCCCCAGGGTGTTCACCAAGTGTTTGGCAGTAGTGACTGCTCACCTGAGGAGTCTCCGGATTCCAAGTGTTTCCCTATCTGGACGACTGGCTCCTGACTGCCACCACCAGGCATCTACTACTAGAGAACCTACAAGCCACCATCTCCCTGGGTGCTTCCCTGGGAATTGCATTCAACTGGTCAAAGTCTGTCTTGCTGCCTTCTCAGCGCATAAGATTCATAGGAGCAGAGATAGACTCAAAATTGATGCGAATTTTCCTTCCTACTGAAAGGATACAAACATTACAAGGTCAAGTCCGAGCCCTGCTTCTAAGATCCAAAGCCCCAGCCAGGTTGGTCCTGCAACTTTTAGGTTCAATGTCTGTCACGGTTCTCCTAGTTCCGCTGGCAAGATTGCACATGAGGATTCTTCAGTGGCTGTTATCGACACAATGGTCCTTTCAGGATCTCCCCCTCAATCATCACATACTGATTACAGAAACGTGCAAACGGGACCTCCGCTGGTGGCTTCTGCCATCCAATCTGAATCAGGGAAGACCTTTTGTTATGCCCCCTCCGGTAGCCACCTTGACGACGGATGCCTCCCAGGCGGGTGGGGGCATTGTCTGGGCAGGTCAGTTCAGGGATCTTGGCTTCCAGCGAAACCTTTCTCCATATCAATGTGTTGGAAATGAGGGCTGTACTTCTGTCCCTACAAGCCCTCCACAACTTTCTCCCTCAAGGCATTATCGCTATCCACACAGACAACATGTTGGTGGTCTGGTATCTAAACAAACAAGGAGGGACCAGATCTTACCCCCCTTTGCAGAGAGGCCATGAGGGTGTGGGAATGGGCAGTGGCTACCAACCGCTTCCTGGTAGCGACCCACATTCCAGGAAAATCCAATGTATTGGCAGACAGACTGAGCAGGACTATTCTTTCTCCTCACGAGTGGTCCCTGAACGAAGCTGTAGCAGCTCAGATTTTCAAAAGATGGGGGACTCCGTGCTGCGACCTGTTTGCAGCACCACAGAACACGAAGTGCAAAAGGTTCTTTTCCTTGACCCCGTGTCAAGGGGAAGCAGCTACGGATGCTCTAGTCCAACCTTGGCCAACAGGACTGCTTTACGCTTTCCTCCGGTTCCACTCCTTCCCAAAGTCATCCAGAAAGCTTCCCAATTGGGGTCCACAATGATTCTAATTGCTCATACTGGCCTCGTCAGGTATGGTTCCCCTACCTACAGAAATATGCTCTGGACGGTCCTTGGTTTTTGGATCTAACCCCGGACCTTCTGATTCTTCAGTCGGGACAACAGCACCAGTCCCTTCACACTTTGAAATTAGCAGCTTGGCTCCTCCACTTCCGACTTTAGTCAGAAATCACACCCTGGACCCTGAAGTTATTCACATTTTATCTTCAGCCCACAAACCCACCACTAAGAAATTGTATCACAGTAAGTGGAAGAGGTTTGCTATCTGGGCTCAACTCAGAGGCTTAGACCCTATTACTGCCCCGATACCAGAGGTCTTGAAATTTTTAACATTCTTGTTTAATCAAGGATCTTCAGTCTCTACTATTAAGGTCCAACTAGCAGCTATCTCCAAATTTCACGAATCCATAGACCCACCGTTGATGAGTAGCAGATTATGTAAAACTTTCATGAAAGTTGCTGTGCTTTTAAGACCCCCAGTTTTTCATCCTGCGCCTCCGTGGGATCTTGATTTGGTACTTAGTGCCTTAACATCTCCTCCCTTTGAACCGGCTGCTACATGTGAGTTGAAATATGTCTTGGGAAAACTGCCTTCTTAATTGCAATTACCTCTGCAAGAAGAGTTTCAGAACTTCAAGCCCTATCTATCAAACCACCGTACTTGATTTTTCACAAGGATAGAGTATCACTTAGGCCTAACCCATCCTTTGTTCCAAAAGTTTGTTCTAATCTCTGTCTCCAACAATCTCTAGAACTACCAGTTTTCTTTCCAAAATTTTCAAACAAAGCGGAATACACCTTGCACAAGTTGGATGTTCACAGGCAATTGCGCTTCTATGTAGACAGGACTCAACAGATTCGAAAGACAGACCAATTGTTTGTGTCCTTTTCAGATAATAAACTGGGTAAAACCATCTCTAAAGCGACTATTGCCAAATGGATTAGAGATTGCATAACTCAGGCTTATTCCTCTTCAAATAAGCAACTTACAACATCTGTCAAAGCTCACTCTACTAGAGCTATGGCTACCTCTATTGCATTTCATTCCAAGCTCGCTATTTCTGAGATTTGTGCTGCGACTACTTGGTCCAACCCGCACACTTACATTTCCCACTATAAATTGGATGTGGCATCTAAAGGGCGAGCATCATTTGGTTCCACGGTACTCAGGAGTGTTTTCCAGTGAGCCACCCAGGATTCAGGTGCTAGGGACGCTGTCCCATCAGTCAGAATGTAGGCGAGATAGGATCACATAACATCTTTTAGTTATGTACTCACCATAACTTCAGATGTTTGGGATCCATCACGCCTACATTCCTAATACCACCCTCCTTCCCCCTGCCTTGGAGATCAGAAGAGATTGAACGGTTTTGAGTTCTACTGTTTTTATCTTGTTTCATCTGACGATGTTATATAAGCAGTGCGTGCATGTGTGCATGTATGCGGACAAACTAGATCTGGGGGACTGGTAGTGGTGCATCCTGGGATATAGTAAGCTCAGCCAATAAGAGACTTCGCTCTTTGGCATAAGCGTGCGAGTCGGAGCCGAGGGATCGGCTCCGGACCCATCAGTCAGAATGTAGGCGAGATGGATCCCAAACATCTGAAGTTATGGTGAGTACATAACTAAAAGTTATCCCCTTTGGGAAAAAACATGTATCCATGACTTACCATATAGGTGGCAGTACACTAAACACAGAAAGTGTGATAAGAGACTTAGGGACACAGGTGGACAGTGGTCTCACCTTCGATAACCACATCGCCACAACAGTCAGGAAATCCTATGTGGCACACCTCATCACGAAGGGCTTTTCACCCAGAAAAAAGGAGGTCATTGTCCCACTGTACTCATCCCTCATTAGACCCGTTATAGAATACAACGCCCCATTTGGTATGTACCTCTCAAAACATCTGCAACAACTGGAAAGGCCTCAGAAATACCTCACTAAAAGAATCACAGGCCTAAAGCAGATGCCCTACGCTGACCGCCTTAAACTCCAGCTATACTCTATCTCATATAGTCTACTCAGAGGCGATCTCTTCTTAAGATACAAGGCCATGTCAAACCCAGAGCTGTTGGACATGCTACACTTAAAGAAATCCCAATCCCTCAGAGCTACCCGCTCCAGGGATCTAAACCTTGTCATCACAATAAACAAAACATGCTGGAGGGATAGGTTCCTGACCCAGAGACTCCCCAGACTCTGGAATAGATTGCCCATACATGTCAAGCAGAGTGCCTCTTTGGACCTCTTCAAGAGGAACCTTGACGATTGGATGGGAGAAAGGAAATTCACCCTAGGGATCACGTCTGTCACCCTGCTAGACAGGGGTCCAGGAAAGTAAATAATGTGGGAAGAAATAGCCAGGGAATTATGGCTAGGCTTGTGTAGGCCCTAGGGCTAATAGCCTAGTACCAACCTATGAATACTGAACTAGTAAAGGGTGAACGGAAACAATAAAAGCCGGCAACTATGAAAATAAAGTTGCTTTAAATTGCACCGTTTTGGATGTTCATCAAGAGACGATTGATTTTCTTTCGAAGGGGCTAACTTTTGTTCAGAGTAAAAGAATGGACATTGCTAGTATTCTTATTGACCTTAAATTGTATGTCCATAAGCTTAATTTAAACTTGCTTATGGGCAACAATTCAAGTATGGTTCGTTCTACCAGAGTTTCTAGTTTGTTTAACCCACCAGTTCATCCGGAGTTGAACATATTTGAGAAAATGTGTGAAGCTGATTTTAGAGCTATTAAAGATGGGTTTCAACAAGGACACATGTCATATAATACAAATTCACTAGAAAATGACTATTAACTTGTTAAATGAGTGTGACATCAGAGTCATGAAGCCAGACAAGGGGGGAGGTCTGGTTTTCATGGACTATGTCTATATAGGTAAAATGTGTAAGCATCTTGATACTGTGGCATACATTGAAGTTTCCTTGAACGAAGTTAATAGAGCATATACTAAGATTAGAGCGGATTTGGAAAATCTGTTTTTGGAAGGGTCTATTGACATAGATTTATGTCATTATTTATCTGTTAGCACCTGTTACTCCGGCTTTATTTGGCACCCCGAAAATTCATAAATCTTTGATTGACCCACCCTTTAGACCAATAGTCGATGGGCGTGGGTCAATTACATATGGGTGTGCCAAATATATAGATGCCCTTCTAAAACCATACTTGGAAAGTGAGCCACAAATCTGTAAAGATTCGTGGGTCTTTTTTGAAGAACATCATCCAGCTCGAGTTTCAGCCTAATGGTTGTTTTCTCACAATTGACATCAAGGATTTATATACAGTAATTCCTCAGAAAACTGGTATTGAGTGGGTTAGAGAATTTCTACTTATTAAGGAAGTAGAGATTAACACCATCAACCTAATAGAGGCACTCTTAGAACTGGTTTTGAATAATAATTTTATGATGTTCGAGGGTAAATTTTATTTGCAAAAATCGGGGGTAGCGATGGGCTCCCCATGTGGTGGCAGTTTTGCAAATGCCGTAATGGCATATTGGGAACGTAATTTACTGGTAAAGATCTATTATTTAGGAATCGTGTCTCCTGGTACACAAGGTACCAGGATGACATGTTCTGTATTTGGAAAGGAGATGCAGGCCAGATACCAATATTTATCGACAATATTTCTAAGAACACCACTTTTTTGGAATTCACCCATGTTATAGGTGAGAAGTCCATTAACTTTCTCGATATTTTTCTAATTAAGGACAGTTTAAAATCTTGTTATACAAGTAAAATTTACAGAAAACCTACATATTCAAACTCATTTCTTCACTACTAAAGTAATCACCCTTATTACCAAAAGAGGGCAGTAGTTAAAGGGCAAATGGTTAGGGCTGCCCGTATGATTACCAATGATGTAGATTTTGATTTAGAATGTCAATTAGGAACTATGTTCTTTAATAGAGGGTACCCACTTCATGTAATAGTGGCCATTAAGAATGAAGTTATTTATAAAAGAAGCATTGGATATTTCAGCCTGTTGTTAGCAAGTCAGGAAGAACTCCGGGCTGGGAGTTTGTTGGATAACACAAGCCCTGAACAAAATATGGTAAATTAACATCAATTGGGAATGGTACAGCAGAATATAATTCATCATACTAGTTTCCTTTCCACTTTTTCTTCGGATCATGCTCTTGTTAGAACTGCACTATATAAAAATTGGATTATTGTTAAAGGTAATGAAAACTTGCTAAAACGATTGGGCTGTGAACCTAAGATTACCTATAGGAGAGGGCAAAACCTGAAGTCCCTTTTAGAAAAGAAGAGAACTGTACGTCAGAATAAAATAGGAATGTTTAAGTGTGGGAGGTGCCCCCAATGTAAATAGATAATTGTTGGTAACCAAGTTTTTATTAATAATAAAATCTTTAAGTTGAATCATAAATATAACTGTGAAAGTACAGCAGTAACTTATGTAGCAGTATGTAATGAATGCAGTGCATTCTATATAGGCAAGACGGAAAGGAAACTAAAACAACTGATATACGAGCACAACTATGCCATTACTAAGAGATGTTAATAATGCACTTGCCAAGCACGTGATTGACCATGCTGGTCACAACTTTAAATTTGCTATTTTGCAACAAAGAAATTTAGGTATTAGAGGGGGACCATGGGAAGTGCAATTGGAAGTAGATGTGTTAAAATGGCAGATTAGGTTGGGAGCTCATACTTTCCCAGGTCTGAATGAGAATGTATCCATTAAATGCATTCTTAAACTGCTGTCACTGAAAAGATATGTATGTACTTGTTTTGATTTGATTTTATGGGTTTATTTGCAATTTATACTTTTGGGCCATAGAGTTGGTGGAATTTAAGATTTTAGATATTTGATATTTTATATACATTTCATTTATATATTTAACAATATATTTTTTGGTTGGGTTACTTATATAAAAATTCATAGTATAGTTAAATTATTGTGGTATGATGTAGATATAATTAAACATTGTGCTTGTCATAATGTTTAACACAATATAAAGTTGGGGTTCTATTTGCATTAAATGCTGCATTATAATTAATATCAACATATCGATTTGAATAGGATGCATTTTATATTTATTTTTATATATATATATATACATATGAAAAATATAAATTAGTTCATCTTAAAAGGTTTGTTCTTAGAACAAGGAATTTATATTAAGACAATTTATTCATACAGTGTGGTGCTTGGTTGCTTATTCTGTACTATTTTTATTATTACTTTTATTTTCACAATTGTTTTTATTGTTTTATGGTGTTTTTTCACCCATTTTTTGTTGATGTAATGTGGCTTTAAATCTCTAATTGGTATGGTCAATGAAAAATGTGTAATTAAGTATAAAATGTATTTGTCTGTTGCTTGTTGACTGTTTTGTCTGAAGAAGGCTGGTTATTTTCTAGCCGAAAGCGCTCACATTAAACAGTTTTTACGTGAAGAACTTTAAAGCAACTTTATTTTCATAGTTGCCGGCTTTTATTGTTTCCGTTCACCCTTTACTAGTTTCGTGTTTGAAGAGTTGGAGTTTTGTGTTAACCTATGAATACTGGACGTGTCTTTTCTAAACCCATTCCTGGACGTTCCAAGATTCAAAATGTGAACTCTGCAGCAGCTTCTGCCCATGCTGGGCAAGAAGGCTTGGCTTGTAACTTTGGACTTAAGAGGCATACCTGCCATATACCAATCAGACAATCTTGCAGAAGATACCTCAGATTCATAGCTGGCTCAATGCACTACCAATTCTGTGCACTGCCGTTTGGCCTATCTGCTGCGCCCAGGGTCTTCACAAAATGCCTGGCACCAGTAATTGCATTTTGCAAAGAGGGAATTCAAATTTATCCTTACTTG